>NC_092814.1:239130300-239307800 GCF_023375885.2 Dermacentor andersoni
CCTGTTTACTAAAATCAGCTAACAATCGACTACAGCTTCGCGATAATAAAAAAACGTATGAAAAAAAAATACAAACGTAAAAATGCCACGCAAACCCGAGTGAGCATGAGACTCGTTACTCTAGGAGAAAAGACTCAGACCGTCGGCATTGAGTTAAGCTTACCCTTCTTGTAGCGAATATCGAAGGTGTATTGTTGAAGAGCCAAGCTCCAGAGCAAAAGACGGCCGTTTTTCGTAGACATGGACTGCAGCCATGTGAGGGGACCGTGGTCAGCCTCTATGGACCAGCGATATAGCAAGCTAGCTTCTGCACCGCCCATACTACGCAGGCGCACTCCTTTTCTGATGCACTGTATGCTTCCTCACGAACTGAAAGCTTTCTAGTGGCGTACAGTACAGGGTGTTCATTTTCGTCATCTCTCTTTTGACAAAACACCACCCCCATACGCCTGTCGCTGGCATCACACTGAAGAATGAATGGCTGAGATGAGTCGGGCTGAGATGAGCCTTCAACACTGGCTGACTCGTTAGTGCTTTCTTTAGCATACTAAAAGCGTTTTCTTTTTCGTCATCCCACTTTACCGTTTGTGGTTCTGTTTTACTCAGAGCATCCGTCAAAGAACTTGCAATCTCGGAATAACGCGAGATATATCTTTGGTAATAACCCGCCAAGCCAAGGAATGATCTGATGTGCCGCTTGGTGCGTGGTTGCGGGAAGTTGTCTGTTGCGGTAAGTTTCACCTCGGAAGCCGACGATCGCCTTGCCCTATTACGTGACCCAGATAAGCTACCTCCGCGCGCTCTAATTGGCATTTGGGAGCCTTGACAGTTAAATTGGCCTCTCGTAGACGACACAACAAGGTTCGCAAGTGTTGCATATGATCCGCCCATGATAAAGAAAAGGTTGCTATGTCATCGAGATACGGAAGTGCAAAGTCCTCCATTCCTCGTAGAACCTGGTCCATAAGGCTAGAGAAACAATATGGAGCAGTCTTCAATCCAAAGCTCAGGACTTTTGGCCGAAAGGTTCCCATCGGGGAAATAAACGCCGCAAGCCTGCTTACACTTTTGGTCAACGGAACCTGCCAGTACCCTCTGACTAAATCGAGCGTAGAGATGAAATTAGCACTTCTCACTTTCTCAAGTCTTTCCTCGATATGCGGTATTGGGTTGGTCTGGTCCTTCGTGATTAATTCAAGCCGGCGGTAGTCGATACACGGTCGCGAATCCTTTCCGGGGACCTCAACCAAGAGGTGAGGTATAATCACTCTCCTGGCTCGGTTACACCTAGTTCTAACATCTTGTTTATTTCAGCGGCCATGACTTGACGTTGACGAGGTGAAACGCGATAAGCTTTCGAACGAACTGGGTTCGATGAGGTTAGCTCGATATCGTGAAAGATCGCAGTGGTCCTGCCAGGTGTATCTGAAAATATGTATTTAAATTCAAACACGAGTTTCCTCAGTTCGGCACTTTGATTGGGATTCAACGCCGCCTGCTCTACTAGCTTGTCTATGGCCTCGTGAATGTCTTTTGCTCCCGTTACTGATGTTAACTCCGGAAAGTCTACATGCATCTCCTCAGGTTATTTAAGCGACATGTTCACAATGGCCTCTCTCTGCCGGTAGGGTTTCAGTAGATAGCTGTGGTACACTTGTGGTGTCATTCGTTTTCCCAGTACCGTGATTACGTAGTTGGTTTCAGATAATATCTGAATTATGTCAACCGGTCCTTCCCATTGAAGCTGTAGTTTTTCAATGAGGGTTTCAGGATCGTTACCTTTTCCCCAACTTCAAAGCGTCGCATTCGAGCCGTCCTGTCATAGTAATGCTTAGCATTGCATTGTGCCTTACGCATTTCCTGCCCTGCTAATTCTTGAGAAGTGTGCAGATGGTCCAACAGCTCTAGCACGTATGCCACAACCGAAGGATCGTCCGCCCGGCCTTCCCAGGCTTCTTGAACGATGCGAAGAGGCGACCGAAGGCAGCGACCGTAAACGAGCTCTGAAGGTGAAAAACCTGTTGACTCATGTGGTGCTGTTTGAAGCGCGAACATTGCTGCAGGCAAGCAAACTTCCCAATCGGCTTTGTGCTCATAACAAAGGGCTCGAAAAACCGTTTCATGACTTAGTGGACTTTCTCTACCGCGTTTGTCTACGGGTGGTACACTGAGCTATGAATGATTTTAATACCGCACGTTTCCAGAAACGTCGAGGTCAGTGCACTCGTAAAGACGGATCCTTGATCTGACTGGATTTCAGCGGGAAACCCCACTCGAGCGAAGATAGACAAAAGCGCCTTGACGATCTCCACCGAGCTTAGTTCTTTGAGGGGCACTGCCTCTGGGAATTTTATTGCGGGGCATAGTGCAGTGAGAATATGCCGATATCCAGACTGCGTTGCAGGAAGTGGACCCACTTTGTCTATTATGAGCCTGCGAAATGGCTCCGTGATAATGGGTACAAGTTTCATTGACGCTTTAGCCGTATCTCCGGGCTTGCCTATGCGTTGACATGTGTCGCAGCTTCTTACGAATGCTTCTACTTCTCGAAAGTAGCCGGGCCAGTAACATTCCTGCAGTAAGCGGTCCATTGTTTTAATAATGCCAAGATGCCCTGTCCAAAAGCCCTCGTGAACCAGGTGCAGGAGCTGCTCACGATAGGGATGCGGCACCACGGGTTGGTCGAATTGCACTCCCTGGACACCTGCCTTCTTGAGGAACTTTACGTTCTGTTTGGCCACACCTTCTTTCGCGTCTGGCCTTAGGTTACGCAGGGTGGAATCTTTTTCCTGTTCAGCAATGAATGTGGCAGGGCTTACATTCAATAACTTTTTTCTGCATTCTGCCTCTCGAGACGTTTCAGGCTCCGGTGTTTTCCTGACCTCTTCATTATCTAGTGTACCTTCCGGAATATCCACTATAGGGCGGCTGTCCTGTTTGGTGCTGGTTGACGAATCCTCTGTCAAACCTGTTTCCTCCAGACATTCGTACACTGTTTTGGCCACGAGCTCCCTTGCCTTGGAACGAGCCAGGGCTTGTACTATTGCCTCACTATACCCGACTCCCCTGCGTCGCAGCAAATCCTCAGATTTGTTAGAAAACAAATATGGATACCGTGGCGGGAGATGTGCCGAGACGGCGGCTTCAGTGTCCAGTACTCCAAAAGTGCCTTCGACATGAATCTTGGCCACCGGGAGACAAGCACTGGAGGTCTCTACGGCTTGCCTTATCCAAGCACATTCTTCCGTGAACTGGCCTTCCTCTAGGTACGACAAATGCACCACGTCCATTGTGGCTACCGAGTAGCGAAGCACCCTACACGGTTTGCCGTTTACCACGAGGTCACGAATGTACGATTCTTGCAATTTCAGATTTTTCTCGTTACTAGTTAGTGATGTCAACACTAGTTTGGAATATTTGAATCCCACGGATATATGCCCTGTTTGCTGGCAGTTGTAGCAAACTATTGGTTTCCTTGCCTCGAAAGCTTTTTTTTTGCCTTTCTGACCTCTGTTCGGGTGACTCCTCCCTTCCCTTGCTGTTCTCGTCACTAATTTTCACCCAATCTGACCTTTCCTTCGATTTATAATGACTCGACTTTGACAATCACTCTGGCTTGCCGGGTCTGTATTTATTCATCTCCTTCTTAGGAGCTTCGTTGCCTTCGAACGCAGGGCGAGTTACGTACTCCTCAGCGAGATTGGCCGCTCTTGTGATAGTGTCCACGCCTGGCCTATCCTGAACCCAATACTTGATGTTTTCTGTCAGCCGGCGGTAGAATTGTTCTAAAGCAACGCACTGCATTGTCTTTTCATCGTCACCGAGTGCACATTCTTCTCTGAGCCATTCTTTCAGGTTTACCTCCAAGGTGTATGCAAAATCTGAGTATGACTCACTTTTGGTCTTCTCGACCTTCCTGAATTTTCGCCGGAATTTTCTGCTGATAATCTATACTTTTTAAGCAGACTCGCTTTGACTTCATCGAAGTCCTCTGCTTCTTCTTTCTCCATGCGGGCAATGATATCAGCTACCTGACGTGGCAATAACGTAAGCAAGCGTTGCGGCCACGTGTTTCTCGCGGATTTTGCCTTATCACACGTGCGCTCAAGCTGCACCAGAAAAAGACCTATTTAGCCCCCAGCCCGCCGTCAAGTCTGTCATTCTGCGCTCGATTTCACGCGCCTCTGTGCTAGGTCTTTCAGTATTTTGAGCTTTCATGAGCTCAATCTCTAGGCGCTTCATTTCGAGAGCGTCGCGTGCAATACGGTCGCGCTCTTCTTTGGCCTCACGTGCTGCCCACTCGCGCTCTTCTTTTAACTCTGGGCGCTTACGCTCTTTCTTTTCTTCTAGGCGCTTAAGCTCTTCTTCTTTATCCTCAATGCTCTCTGGACATTGCTTCAGTTCATCGTCGTCTGCCCCGGTCGCTTCGATCGCCTCTATGATCTCCGGCTTTCTCTTTGATTCGGCAATGTGGAGGCCCAACTCTCTGGCCAAGCTCAGTAATTCCGGCTTCTTTAGTGCCTTCAAGTTCATTGCTGCCCTTAGTGCTGCTAACTCTTCACTCTATAACAAACTCGACATACTCAAAACTTCCGTCAGCGGTTAAAGAAAAATCACTGCTCTGTACTTTCCAAAAAATACGTAAAGCCAAGTTATATCGTAGTGAAGAAAAGTCGTGCACTCACCATATGCAGTCATGAATCCAGACGCCTTCCTTCCGAACGTTGTCACCAGGACGAAGAGGAGAAGATGTCTTAGATGTCGTCCAAAGTCGGGATCTCCATGGTAGCGTAACCCAATCGCTGCCACTCAGTTGTTGCGTTCTCCAGGGTAGCGTACCTCACCGCTGCCGACCAGTATTGCGATGCCTGTTTCTCGCAGCTTGACCGATGTTACTATTGGGTAGCGTGGCTTTATCGGCGGGTTGCAGGCGTCCGGTAGAGCATGACGATCAGGTAGGGACGAGATGACTTCTAGGGCGAAACTTGCACGGTTTATTCAATGGTTGGTGAAAGATGAAAAGAAGAGAATTAAGGGAAAAAATACATTGCGGGACCCTTTAAATAGGCTCACTAAAGTCCTAGGCGGGATCTTGCTGAGGTCAACGTGACGTAATATGCACTGAGTTCCAGGGTGCTTGGCGGTGGCTCCCACTCACCCGGCGACCTTTCACGAACCCGCCTCCACAGGTGGCAACCAGCAGGTCCGGGTTCGTAGGCGCTTATCCTTTCTTCTAGGCGACGTTGGTTCGCGGAAATTCTCCTGTAGAGCTTGACACTTCGTGGATAGGGCGTCTGGTTGTGGATAGGCGGCTGATCCATTGTCCCAGTTGACGTCTTCACGAGCGTCCCTCGCTGGCGGCAGCCCGGGGGCCTGTCTGGTTCGCGGAAAGGGTTTTCACACACACACACGAAGGGGCCTGTTTGCACTTCGGGGCCCTGCCAGACCGGTCATGCACTCAAGACAACCACGGCAAATTAATTAGGAATCCATCCTTCGTTTCGATGAGGCATGGTGGTAGAGCATCCTTTTTGCCCGGGGTGTTACACGCCAACCGTAACAGCATCTCCGGCGGGGGAGGAAGATCCCGACGCGTAGGGACCAGCAGCCACTGGGCGAGGGATCGGCGTTTCAGTAGCAGGATTTCCCTCAGGGGTGACAAACCCCTGGTTCGCAGCTGGTAGATTCCTGGGAGTCGTTCGTCAGTCCTCGCGGCGCTCTTGTGTCCTTTCTCCATGGCTCGTCGACCGGGTAGCGAGACAGGCAGTCAGCGTCCTTGTGTAGTCGGCCAGATTTATAGGTGACAGTATACGAATATTCTTGGAGGCGTAAGGCCCAGCGACCAAGTCTTCCTGTAGGATCTTTCAGTGAGCATAACCAGCAAAGCGCGTGATGGTCTGTGACAACGGAAAAGGGTCGGCCATATAAGTATGGGCGGAATTTCGCAACCGACCAAACTAGGGCCAGACACTCACGCTCAGTGATGGAATAGTTGCGCTCCGCGGGTGAGAGGAGCCTGCTGGCGTAAGCGATAACACGGTCGTTGCCGCGCTGGCGTTGTACCAGTACTGCGCCAATTCCGTGACCGCTGGCATCAGTACGGACTTCGGTAGGCGCAGAACGATCGAAATGGACCAGAACGGGAGGCGCTGTGAGAATGTCGATTAGATGTGAGAATGCAGAGGCCTCGTTATCGCCCCACTAGAAAGGGGCATCTTTTTTCAAAAGCTCGGTTAGTGGTCGTGCTATGGCGGCGAAATTTCTCACGAAACGGCAGAAGTACGAACAAAGGCCGATGAAGCTGTGCACATCCTTGACACACTTTGGAACAGGGAAGTGCGCAACAGCATGGATCTTACCTGTATCCGGTTGCACTCCGTTCGCATCAACGAGATGTCCAAGCACGGTAATCTGGCGACGGCCGAATTGACACTTCGATGCGTTGAGTTGCAGACCGGCTCGACGAAAAACGTCCAGGACTGCTGAGAGGCGCTCGAGGTGCGTAGCGAACGTTGGGAAGAATACGATAACGTCGTCCAAGTAGCACAGGCACGTGGACCATTTGAAACCGTGAAGAAGGGAGTCCATCATGCGTTCAAAAGTGGCAGGGGCGTTACATAGACCAAACGGCATCACTTTGAATTGATAAAGACCGTCGGGTGTTACAAAAGCAGTCTTCTCGCGGTCGAGATCGTCCACGGCAATCTGCCAGTAGCCGGAGCGAAGGTCAATAGAGGAGAAATAGCGAGCACCGTGGAGGCAGTCAAGGGCGTCATCAATCCGAGGTAGGGGATACACGTCCTTTTTGGTAACCCTGTTAAGGTGCCGATAGTTCACGCAAAAGCGCCATGAGCCATCCTTCTTTTTGACCAGTATAACAGGTGACGCCCATGGACTATATGATGGTTCAATAATGTTCTTGGCAAGCATTTTGCGAACTTCTGCGTGAATAACTTGACGCTCAGCTGGTGACACTCGATATGGGCGGCGATGAATAGGAGGGGCATCGCCGGTATTAATGCGATGTTTGACAGCTGTAGTTTGGGCCAAAGGACGATCGTTAAAGTAAAAAATATCGTGGTAGGAAAACAGAACGCGGTAGAGTTCACGAGCGTGCTCGGACGGCAAGTCGGGCGCAATCATTTTCTGTAAGTCAGCGATGGTACAATTTGCCGACTGCGATGGTAGAGGAGTATTGGATGAAGTGTCGTCTACTGCAATGGATGCTACTGAGTGATCCTCGAATGAGCAAAGCTGGGCCACAGACATCCCGCGTGGCAGCACTTGTGTGGTCAAGCCAAAGTTGACCACTGGCAGGCAGACGCAATTCGCCGTAATAGATAAAACTGTATGAGGTACTGTGATCCCGTGTGTAAGGAGGACGTCTTGCATAGGAGCCGCGATGTAGTGACCGTCGGGGACTGGTGGGGAAGACACTATAGTCAACGTAGGTCAGTGCCGAAGGTGGCAAGCGAACGAAGGCGACGGAACTGAGGCGACTGGGGTGTGGTTCAGCAGGATCCAGAACAGGCAGGTCAAGGCGGAGAGTACTGGCGGAACAATCGATGAGAGCAGAATGTGCGGAGAGGAAGTCTAAGCCGAGGAGGATGTCGTGGGGACAGTGGGCGATGACCGTGAATAGCACGATTGTTGAGCGATCGGCGAAGGAGACGCGGGCGGTGCACATACCAATTACGGGGGCTGTTCCGCCATCGGCGTCACGGACAACAGGCGTCGTGGCGGGCGTGATAATTTACTTGAGCCGTTTACGAAGGTCAGCGCTCATTACGGAAAAATGCACCCCAGTGTCTATGAGTGCAGACACAGGAACACCGTCGACTTGCACGTCAAGAAGGTTCAGATGAGTGGGCAACGTCAGTAGAGGATTTGGCGGCGTAGGGAGCAATGCAGCGTGACCTCGAGGCGCTGCATCGTCTAGTTTTCCGGCTGGGAGCGGCGTCCGAAGGGAGTCGGCGAATAGGAGCGACGCGGCTGGTTAAAGTGAGGTTGTCGTCGTTGGGGCGAAGGCGAACGAGAATAGGAGTGGTTCGGTGCAGGAGAATCAGCGGCGGCGTTATCGGAGCGTACGGCATAGGGACGAGAAGGGCCACCTGGGGGGCGAGAGTAGGCAGTATAAGTATACGGGGTCGGGGAACTCCAGCGACTGCGGCAGTGCCGAGAAATGTGCCCGATTCGATGGCAGTGGAAACAAATGGGCTTGTCGTCAGCAGTGCGCCATTCAGATGGGTTGCGGAAACGTGGTGGGTAAGAAGATGCGGGACGGGGCGGAATCGAAGAAGCCGGGCGGGTATCAGGACGATGGGCCGAGCAGATAGTGTGAAGACCCATGTTTTCGAACTCTTGGCGGACAACTGTCTGGATCAGTGAGACCGTGACTGCAGATGTGTTGGTGGGACTGGAGTCGAAGGCAGCTGGATAGGCGGCCTCGATCCCACGCCGGACGATCCTGGTAACATCGGCAGTGTTGTTGGTACGAGGAGTGTCGGCACAGGAAGATGTCGCTGGGGTGTTGGGCAGACGGGCAAACTGCTGGTCAATACGTCGGCTTTTAGCGAGTTCCAGGCGGCGGCACTCTTTTATAACAGCATCCACCGTCGCTACGTTGTTGCAAACGAGCAAGTTGAAGGCGTCATCGGCAATGCCTTTGAGGATGTGGGCAACCTTGTCTGACTCAGTCATGTGGGTGTCAACTTTGTGGCACAGAGCCAAGACGTCCTGAATGTACGTGACATAGGGCTCTTTTGACGTCTGCACACGGCCGGAAAGCGCCTTCTGCGCGGCAAGTTGGTGACCGTAGGGGTCATGCGATACCAAACTTCGTGCGTGCGATACCAAACACTAGGTGTGCCATCGAAGTAAAAGACTACGTTGGCGAGCATAATAGTAGGGTCCCACCGGTTATTGCGGCTGACGTGTTCATACAGGCTGATCCAGTCATCGACGTCTTCCCCATCTTTGCCCGAGAATACGCCAGGATCACGGGGAGCGGGGAGAGTGATGTAGGTTGTCGAAGTGGCAGCAGGTGTTGGAGCCGGCGGAGTCGGGTTGTCGTCGCCGGGAGCCATAATGGAAGGCTCGACGTACCATCCACTGCGAAGCTCCGTGACGAGGTACAGGGAACGTCCACCTCCACCAGATATGTTACGTAGGAAGACGCAGACGAAAAGCTATGTACAAGTATATTTACAAGAAAATACGCTGCGCTTGGCCAAGAGGCAACAGCCCGCGCTAGCTTCTAATCGTCGTCGTCGTCGTCTTCACACTGCTCGCCTTTTCGTGATCGCACATATTGTTCCGTAGCAATAATAATGCATCTTTAACGCGTACACGTCACTTTGACGCAATGAGTTTTCGTAGTTTTGCGACAGGAAGGGTGACAGACATGTGAAGTGGGTGCAGCCTGAAACCTTTTGGCCAATAGCAGAGGGTTAATGGCGAAAAGGTGTCGAATCAGAAATCATTATTTTCTTTTGTTCGGTAGACTCATGCATAATCAGTGTGTGCACGTCATGTCAGCTTGGGAGCTATCGCGGTTTTTGTGACGTCGCATGTCAGACAGGCCTAGTGGGCGTGGTCCAAAAAAGTTCGTGACCAATCTAGGAACGCTGATTGCAGAATTGGAATAGAAAAGCTTAGAATAGCTTTACGTTATAGCGTCCATGGGCTAAGAAGCATTCTCGAATTAATATTCATAACGTGTACATGTAAGGCTTTTTCTATCAACTTTACAAAAGTTGATGTAAGGGTGATTGGTCTAGGGCATAACCCTCTCCCGGTATTTTTTTTTTTTGGGTAGCGGTATAATCTTTGCAATCTTCCATTCTGGTAGAATCTAAGCTCCTCGGACAGAATAGTTTATGACGTCTCATAGAACGTCTTGCGACTCTTTATATAAAATTTTTAACATGGCCGAAGTGATTCCATCAGGAGCTGCAGCTTCAATCGGAACTTTCTGTAAGACGTATCACAATTCATCCACAGATATCTCCGTAAAACCCTCATCAACATGAAAAATCAATGTAGGACGACGAACATTAGAAGAAAAGCGATGCTTCAGCCCTTTACCTAGAAATTCCAATGACTATAACATGTCATGTGGGGATAAAATTCTAGATTTCACGTTTACCGGCAACGGAATCATTTTCTTGCCTCTAAGGAAGCCGAATAGCGCGCGTTTGTTATTGGGTTTGGTAAGAAAATCAAAATGCTTTATGTCATATTCATCTTTTGCTTTTGATACAATACGTTTAACTGTAGCTGCAAGAAATTTATAATTTTACCAATTTTACGGGCATTGGTTATGTAACAATTTCTTACAGGCGGCTTTTCTTCTTCTATAATCCCGCGAGCAGTCATCATTCCACGAGCGCGAAGAGGATTTATCTTTAACTGAGTGAACCTCACATTCAACTTTTCTACGGGAGTCCTCTAAGAGTGAGAAAATGCTTAATGCTTTTTGCTTAGAATTCGATTCGGATAGGGTAGCCAATGATGATCGCAAATTACTTTGGACTTTACTGTAATTTGTGTATGTTCGCGTATGAGACACTAAAAATCTTACCGGCACGTAATCTCAAGAATCACCGGAATATTGTCACTATTTGTGGCATAGTCAACAGCCGAACAAGAGCAAGATCTGAACCTGAGAAAGTCAAATCTAGAGCAGAAGTAGCTAAACCTAGGATGATCTGAATTTTCACATAAGAGATTATTGTTCTGAGACCAATACCACTGTCATCTGCATGGATCTCTTTTTAAGCCCCAAGTCAGATGATGAAAGTAGAAATCACGCGCCAATATGACATCATTTCCGCTAATGGACATTACACTAGCCAGAGGCCCTGTGTCGTGAACCCCTGAAGGATATTATAGATTGGCGATGAGAAATGAACGACATAAATGTAGGTTTAAGGGTATTACTAGAATTTCAAATTCAGGGGACAGAATTTTTAGGGCTTTCTTTGCTTTGTGGCAAATTCTGGTTGAAACTAATTTTAGTAATTCACCATCGTGTAGACCCATCGAAACGAAAAGAGCGATAATTTCTGAGATGAAAACTTTTCTCTGTGGCTAGCCAAGTTTCTTGTAAAAGGATTATATCAGGATCTAATTGAACAGTGAGACACAAAAATCTGTGAAAGCTGCAAAACTTGAACGACAGTTCCACTGTAGTACTTTTAAAGAACCTATGGTAGAGATGTACTGCACTAGCAGCAACCTTTTCCAAAATACCCTCCTCGAGGACCTTTGAGAATTTGGCCGGAGAATTTTTCTTCTTATTCTGGGACGACAAAGAAGAAGCAGGGTTGAATGGTAACCGGCAATGTTTTTGACCTCAAGCATCGAGAGCGTCACTAGTGACGTACAAGTCCGCTATCGCTAGGTGAACGTCCTCTTCCTCTACGCTCTATTACTCCGTGTCCCACTACGGCTTCAAGAGAGGGGCCTGTTGGACTAGTTGGTACATAGGTATGCGAGGAGAATACTGTTATGATCACCTAAGTTTTCCAAGAAGCCATCGACTACCACATCTGGCGACGGGGGGATGCCCCACCAGCAAACACGCAGCTGTGACGGTTGATGTTCACGCCTCATCATTCACTTCGCTTCAAGACAACAACGTCGCCCTCCTGACCGTCATGAAGTGGCCAATTATCGATGAAAGGGTCCTCGTCAAGAACTCCCGGGGGAAAGCGTCTACGGCAGAACCTGACGAAAGCACTAATACTTCCACAGGCTCCCCAAGAAGACATCGACGACCACAAGATCGCAAGGGGTAATTAAGGCCGTCTTGGTCCCCGTGTTAATCAGAACTGCTCGATACTCTAATAAGAGTCACAACCATGTACCAATGAAGTGAATACAATCTTTTCTACTTTTTTTCGTCATCACGATGCCCATCTTTGTCGTCATTTCCTGATTCTTGCGGTGAAGACCCACCTCACCCGAGTTGTTAGTACAGCCACCTTCCTGTCGCTTTGTCTATGTATGCCTCTCAATTTTTTCCCTTTTTTCAAGTTTGCTGCCATTCTTCTAGCATAACCACTACAGCTTGTGCCACATACCCAAATCACACAAAATTATCGCGCTTGTAACAATTTATATATATATATATATATATATATATATATATATATATATATATATATATATATATATATATATATATATATATATATATATATACACACACACACACACACACACACATATATATATATAGGAATTATATATAAAGGAATTAATCATAGCATAAGAAGCCAACAAACAAAGATACCAAACAACACAAGGAAAATTACTTGCACTTACTAATTGAATTAAAGAAATGATAAATAAATTGAAATGAAAGTGGATGAAAAAAAAACTTGCCGCAGGTGGGGAACGATCCCACGTCTTTGCATTACGCGTGCGATGCTTTAACCGATTGAGATACGGCGGTGCCGTTTTCCCTCCGCTTTCTTGGGTATTTAGGTGTTAGTACCAGAACTAACCGTAGGAGTGTAATAGATATATAATCACAGGGTTTTGTGGAAGACCCGAAGGTATAACATTCAAAAAAGACAAAAGACGAATATTATGGAATATGTTTGTTTGTATTGATGTCGGAGTGAATTCACTCCGACGAAGGCCGTCCTTCGGCCGAAACGTCAGTAAAAACATATGGCATAACGTTCGTCTCTTTTTTTCTTTTTTGAATGATATATATGCTCCTAGGCATGCGTCAAGGCCGCCTTCAAGGTCACATAAGTGGTCAGAAACTGGCATACAACATCAAACTAGGCCAAAGTCCCGAAATAAGCTATCGCTTTAAACGCCTGTTTAAATTGCTTATAGTATTCAAAGATGGTGGTGGTGAAAAACGTCTTTATTTATACATGGATGGCCTCGAAGGGCTGCGAAGAGATGGGTCAAAGTATCGGACTTCTGGCATCACACCAAGTAGTCGAAATTTACCTGCCGGATGTAGGAGAGCAGCTTACGATATGTATGAAGTGCCAGTCTGCCGTTTTTGCAAGCCATTTCCGTCTCAGGTGATGACCCCGAGTATTTGTGGTTACCGTACTAGTTCATTTTAGCGCGTTCACCTGTTCACCCTTGGTGGCAAAGGGGACAAACACTCGTCGCTTTGATGTCTCTACCTGTCCGTGATGCGAGCCGTAGTGGGACACCGCCAAACGAAAGCTGCGCAATATCACCTCTTCTTTCCTGGTCAACCTACCAGCCACTAGTGATGACCACAGAACAGTGGGAATTATTGCACGTGTCTCGAGGTTCTTCATGGCTAAATGTGGTAGTCTTAGACTTTCAGGCATTGATGAACGCTGAGCAGCCGGGATTTGTTGGGGACTATAAGGAGATTACCAAATCTTATTAAGTAGTTAGAGCGCAATTCCATATGTCTGTCGCCACTACGAGTGCGCTACGAAAGAGGAAAGGTCATTGGTAACGCGCTATAGTAGCGGTACTAATAACGCACTAATAGTAGAATTGTGGTGCACCAGTACATAGGCCCTAAATCGCTTTCTTCAAAGGCGTGCGTAGAACATGTGGCGTCAAAGGGTCATAGTATGCGTGCGTGTTTCTGTTATGCTGCAGACCGCAAGAAGGACCTGGTCAAGTTGCAGTACGGCGAGTACGTGTCCCTGGGTAAGGTTGAAACGGTGCTCAAGACGCATCCGCTGGTTGACAATGTCTGCGTGTACGGAAGCTCGCTGAGCACCTTCATCATCGCCCTGATCCAACCGAATGAGGCAGCCCTGAAGCAGACATCGAAGTCCCTCTCCATTGCTGAGGACCAAAGCTTGGCAGAGCTTTGTGAAAATGTCATTTTGCACAATGCCGTAACCAACGAACTTACAGCTCATTGCAAGAAAAGTAAGTTGTTGCTTAGTCCCGCCTTGTTCGCGATAGGCAAACTGTGGCGTAAGAAACAATTGTTTTTCTCCCTATCTCTCTCTCTCTTTGTGGTCTTGACTACATGTAAATTTAAGAAACAAAATCAGGCTGGCTCCTCGATCTTTGCTCAAGGCATTTGCGCTGACGCTAATGTAAACATCAGAGGAAAACAGGAGTAGTGTAACACTTGTAGACAGTGCCCTAGGCTTACTATAAATGGGTAGATTCGTATAATTTTTATTACCAGAATTTCACGCCGAACTTGTTTGATCGATCATTGGAACTTGCACATATAGAAGTTCAAGGACATTTGCTGTTTTGCCTCTTAGAATAGGCGGCTAACTTTCAGCTTCAAATTTAGCAAGCAGCAATGAGCATGTGAGTCGTCAGTAGTCCGCAAATGTATAAAGAAGTCTGACATGTCAACGCTCTTTATTTCAGCTATTCTTAGCGTACGAATGTTTGCCATAAAATACACAAGAAATTGTACGTACACATTCTCTGGAAAGGTAGCGGGATTCTTTTATTTCAAAGGATCCTGAAACATGTCCCTGATGATTATGGAAGGGAAAAAACACTTAATTTGTGGCAAATTTGAACACACATACATGCGAAAGGATGATTTCTTGTGCCATGGACACACCGATGCGAGAAGCCTTACATGCGTGCCACAATCACTGAAAGCATACGATAACGCTGTTATCGTTATCACGATAACAGCGTTATTATTGAGGCACTTCGTGATAACGGAGTGAGGCACGAAATGAGGCACGAAGATTAAACGCAGATTTTGACAGCTTTCTTGGGGAGGGAGGGAGTTCTTTTTATGTACATTTCGCTCAATCGGCAATAAAATGGCGCGTTATCAAAAGTAAAGGTTCAGGGATCTCAAGTGTGCTCTTGGCAACAAAGAACGGACCACACAGTAGTGCGAACATTAAGAAAAATACCTTTATGGCTCCTTCTGTACAACAGTGCCAGCTAACAGAAATACATACAATAGTTTCTCGATAGAGACACGCTGAGTAGTCGAGAATGTTCGACTCATTGCGCAAGGGTACCTAGCGAATGGTTCACCTATGCCCTGCACCAGGGCCTAAGTCATTCGCTGGGGTGGTCTTGCGAACTGAGCGGGTCCGAGCGATCGTATTTGCCTATGTCTTCCGCAGGGTGCAGGACGCAGGGCAGTGCCTCAAGGAGCACCGGCAAGCGTTCAATCTGTCCTCGCGCAACGACGTCCCGAATTAAAAGAAAAGAAAGCAAGTTTCTCTTGCTCGTGGCTTGCGGAATTTGAGCTAGTTTTTTAGGAAAGGACTGGTTCGAAAAACAGGGAATTGTGCTGCATGGGCTGAATAAGCTCGCTGAAGCGACGAACGACGCTACACTAGCCAATTCTCTGTTGTGTTCGTTCAAACTCTCACTGGGCATTCAGGACCACCTGTAACCCATCGATCTAAAGAAAGGCGCGACGCCAAAGTTTCTGAAATGTCATTTGCAGTATGCGATGCTGTATGCCGAGAACTCTTCAAACTACATGCTCAAAGTATAATTGAGCCAGTCTCCACCTCTGGCTGGACGACCCCTGTGATGGCTGTTAGGAAGATGAATGGATCACTACAATTGTGTGGCGGCTACAGGAGCATGGTTAACGCAGACATGAAGCCAACTACAGAGGATGAGCGAGTGACAGAGGATACGCCGTTGCTGTCAACGCAGCTGCTATCAACTCTACGTGGAAGACAGGCCTGTTCAAAGAACGAGGTAACACACGCTTATCAACAGTTACACGTCGACAAGGCCACTTCGGAGTTTCTGGCCATCAATACCATTAAAGGCTGGTACTTGCAGAAGTATCTACCGTTCACCGTTTCGGCCTCACCATCCACATTCCTACGCCTCATGGATTAATTGCTAGCTCTACTGCCCCGCTTTGCGCTTACCTAGACGATATTCTCGTCATCGCAGCGTCAAACGAAGAACATATAGATCGGCTGAAAGCTGTTTTGCAGCTCTTGTACAAAACAGGCCCCTCGGCATACAAGGAGAAATGCAAGTTCGGATTTCGCGCAGTACAGTTCCTAGAGGCTACAAAGTGAGGTGTAAGGGGGTTGAACCGGCACTTGAAATGTTTAAGCTATAACGAAGACTCGAGAGCCAACAAACATGTCGCGGATTTAATAGTTTTAATGTTACGTTTTTACAGCCACTTCCTTCGTGACAAAGCGTCGATAGCCGTACTACTTCATCGTCTGTTGTATCAAAAAGTGAAGTAATGGGAAGCCTCTCACAGAGCTGCCTTCAATAGACCAAAGGACACACTCTGTGAGTGTACGGTCCTTTGTGCATTAAGACGATTCTCGTCCACTAATGATGACCTTAAGGGTTAGGAACAGTCCTTGCACAAGTGCATGGAAACGCACACAAAGTAGCTGTCACGTTTGTGTCAAGAATGCTTGTTAAATGCGAAAAAAACTCCTCCCAACTGGACAGATAAGGGCTTGCAATCGTGTTCGACATCACGCACTTTCATCAGTACACTGCTGGTCCGCATGTATTTTTAATAACTGACCATAAATCACATCTCGGAATAATGTGTTGTAGGAAGCAGATTCAGCAAGCGCTGTCACCGTGGAGGCTTCGTTGGTACGTGATTTTGAGCACCTACGACTACGAGCTGTTGTATCGGGAAAGAAAAAGACAACAGAATGCGGACGCGCTCAGCCGACTGCCACTTGCCTCGCATTCCTATGAATCAGTGGCACCGGGTGCCGTTCTGATGATTACAGGTCCGCGTAAACCTGCATTAAGTGCCGAGGAAATAGCAAAACTGACAGTAGAAGATTCCAGTCTCCGAAGTTTAAGGATTTGCAAACAGTATATAGAGTATACCGCGTCATAGAAAGGTACCGACTTTCAACCCTATACAAAAGTGATGTGTTGCAACTGTCAACGCACCATGGTTGTGTATTGAGGCACATGCGAGTAATGATTCCAACAGAGGCTAGAAAGGAAGCTATGACTTTCCTTCACTCTAACTACCTGGAAGGACTACGATGAAAGGCTGCGCTCGTTGTCACTTCTGGTGGCCTCGATTGCATGCCTATATAGAGGGCAAGGTGTGGTCATATAAAACATGCCAAATACGCAGCTGCCTTCTGCCAGCATTTGCGATGCCGGAATTATTACGTCCACGAGAACCATGGAAAGTCATTCACGGATTTCGCTGAACCGGTGAAGAGCCGCATTTTGCTTTTATCATAGTGGATGCCTTCTCCAAGTGGCTAGAAGTCATACCAGTGCCATCACAGTCTAATTCGATGGCCACGTACATGCTACACTCACTCTTCGCCATATTTAGCGTACTGCAAGTGCTGGTTTCTGATAGTGGCACAGCATTAGTTTTATGGGAGATGCAATGGTTCTTCGCATTGAACAGAATCAAACACATTACGTCAGCTCCATACCCCCCAGCTGCAAACCAACGAGCGGAACGTATGGTGACAGAAACGAAGATAGAAGCTGACTGATGGTAGACTCTCCTGCCGGCTGTCACAGTTCGCAGAAGACCTCAATGGAATTGATGCTGGGTGGGCAGCGTCCGTCTCATCTGTATGGGCTACACACTAAGGGATACATCGAAGAGGGGAGGTTGGAGGACGTCACAAGAGATTGCGCGCCAAGTTACAAGATAAAAAACTCGCAGGTATCACATGGCAGTACCGTTAATGAAAACCAACCACTGAAAGCATTGCATCAATCTTGTGGGGTTCTCACACCCATGCTCTTGGGACAAAGGAACGACAACACAGTAGTGCAAACAATCACAAGGGCATTTATTGCACCTTTCATAGATCAATGCCTGCTAGCCGACTTGCTATCCCCAAAACATGCCGATGGGCGCTCGACAAATCTAGGAAGTCCGACTCACCGCGACCGGATAGCGAGTGAATATGTTCGCCCCATGCTGGATCCCAACGCCTGGTCGTTCGCGTGTATGGTCACGCGAACGGTGGCGCGTTCGAAGGCGGCCACGCGAGACGGTCTCGCAGAAGCATGGATCGGCGCACGCGCGGCACGGCACGTCCGCACTGCTTGCTCTCCCGAACCAAAGAGGGAGCGCCTTGTCTCGCGCCATCTCTCGCGCCAACACTCGCGCCATCTCTCGCACTGCGCTTGTACCACTCCGACCGCCGCGGGCGCCAGGCCACGCGGCGAAGCCGCACTGCAGATGGGAGCTATGCGGGAAAACAAGATATCAGGGGACGCGTGAGAGTCGTGCATCCCCACAATCTACACAGATATCTGACTCTGGCCAAATTGTCTCTGAGCAGTGCAATGATGCATTGTTACGGACCATAATAACTATGACAACTTAGCGCAATTCGGCATAAATATAAAGGGAGGAAGGGACACGGTGACTTTTCTTGTCCCTTTCTCCCTTTATCTTTTTGTCAACTTGCGTTAAGTGGCCATAGTTCTTATGGTCCGTAATGCAGTATAAACCGACTAGCCCAGCAACAAGTATTACTGAATGCAATGATGCGTTTCCCCATTATGTCGGTGGGTACCGCAGTTTTCAGCGAAATCTTGCATGATACTGTAACAAGTCAGAAATCGCTAAAAACAAAGTTAATCACAGGCACAATCGTCTTCTTGACCGATATAAGTTGACCAATTAACATTCATTTGTAACACCGCTCACTTTCCCGATATTAACCGCGTTTTAAACGGTCAAATGGCTGCAAGTGTTCGCCAAAGTAGTCATGTTCTTCTCTGGCGGCAGCTTTTCATGCATGAACATTGCCAGCTAATATTATGGTTTGTTCGCTTGTAACGTAAGAAAATGCTTTCTTGCCTTTCCAGTGATGGGGTGAGCTTATAAAGTGGCCGCTTTGGACGCTAATAATATATGGCACCGCAGAATGAAAATTCGTCCCCGGGACTACAACTACGCACTTTGCAGCCTTACACAAAGGCGTAACCTGTATCGCCCAGCCAGAGCCGAGGCGCCAGCCCCAGATATTACGTCGACCCTGTGGCAGCATATTTTCAGTCCATTACTTTCGGTGACACCGATTGTCTGCACCAGCAGACATGATGGATAATCTTGCCCGTCGGCATTGATTTCGGCAGTGTGCCTGTCGACTGCATTAACAGTATCAGCCGTTCCTTAACATGGCGTTCCTTGATGTGCCGTCAAGGCTGTCAAGGAACACCCGTAACAGCGTAGAGGGACATTGCGCTGTGTATTGCGCCAGGCCAATTTGAAAGTATTGCCTTAAGCACATTCGATCGAGAACGGTGCTCCTTTGTTTGGCGCTTACGCTTCCCATTTCTGACCTCGCCTCCACATTTTCGACGTAGGTGGCCTCGTAAAGTACGAAATCCCACTCAAGTACAAACTCTGCAAGGAGGTGTGGACGCCCGAATCAGAGTTGGTGACGGCTGCGCTCAAGATCCGACGCATCCAGATCCAAAAGTTCTACCAGCGGGACATCAACGACATGTACCATGCTGTGTCTAATACGGGCTCTGCATCGGAGCTGCCGACCCCAAGGCTCGTTAGCGGTGTAACATCTCCTGAAGAGAAGAATGAGAAGAAACCGTAGATGCGCAAGCTGCGCCAGCCGCCAAGTAGCAACGGCATCGCCACGTCGTCGAAAACCTGGGCGGCTGAAGATGGCGCGCAGATCGGCTCGTCAGCAAAGCCTCCGCGCCCCTCGCCGTGTGCCACGCTTGACGCATGCTGTGCACCTACCTGGACCTTCGCACCGCAGTGGCCTGTTCTTCAAGAGCTACTTTAGTGCGGCTTAAAAACAGGCAACTGTACCACACACCTCCTCCTAGGAACCGCATAGGTTATTCTGTATCGTCTCTAGTGAAGACTACAACTAAATCCGTCGTTGAAACCATTAAATTATTTTTAGTTTGGCAAATTCATTATAACTGTTATCCTTGGGATTGAAGAATTTGTTTATGCCAAATCAGCTCGCGAGTAGACCATGGACTAGTGTGCGAGTCGGGCTAATTGGTCGATGATCATCATAATAGGATTTGAAGAGCGCAACTGCATCGGTGCACAAAATGGAGAAGGGCACAACAGAAGACAAGAAAGCGCTGTCCCGTCTTTCACATTCGCTTCCATTTTTCGTGGACATCAGATATCACACTTAAATCCTACTACGTAGACTTTGCGCATACTGCATATGCAGATGCCATTGTTAAGCTCCAACTATCCCATTAGAACATAAATTCAGCTAAAAACGCACTTATTGGCGGATCTTAAAACGATGCCTATTGCTCGTATGTACTGAAATCAAATGTTCCTCATATTTGATGGCGCCTTCTTGCAGTGCAGAATTCTTTCATGGCTGACTGCGCAGTAGTCAAATCGTAACTTAGCCCATTGAAAAATGGGCTCTCGTAATAAAGCGTTTAACATATGTTGCATTATACCGCAATCCGCATGTCTTAAAATTTGGCTGTATCGATCGCCGGACGAGGGGCATGTTTGATAATACAAACTACCTGCTTTTGTTGGACGGGGCACTAAAAGCAGCTCAAATAATGCGTAAACTTATAGTTTCGACAGGGAAAAAACACCCAATGAGATAAGGAGGGGTATTCCGCAACGCCCACATAGGGGACTTGTCCATTTCGTCTGCTGCTGGAGTTCCGATTGGCTTGGCTAGGGTACGCATCAGATGGAGACAGGCTCCACCAGCCAATCAGCAATACCTCCCCCTACCCTTCTCCCAGGTTTAGGCGAAGCTCTCCTTGCTGTTTGCGAGGACTGCTGTTCTTGTTTAGTGTCAATTTTTAACTAAAGCACACGACGAAATCGGGCTCGTATATGCTGGAAAACGCCTCGCTCAAACAAAAAAGAAAGGAAAAGATGCTTCATTGACGTATTTGTTGCGCCGGCATTTTAACTGCTCGTGCTGACATAAGCATTAGATTCGCCTTTGTAGTATTTTTACTAAACTCTAGCTGCAAGAAAAATAAGCCATTTACATGCGAGTGTCCGCTGTCTTAAAATGTTTTCTTGGTGTTGAGGGCCAAGTGGTTATAGTGTCCAAAAGCCTTGATATAGCAAGTTTAGTAAACACTAATAATGCTACCCGATTAGCAGCATTTCCACATGGGCGGTTGCCATGTTTCTCAGTGTAGACTGCACGTCCGTCTTTAACGATAAACAAGGAGGTGCACAATGGAGGAGCAAATACCTGGCAGTGCTAAGTAAGTGAGCGTAACCCGCGCCGTCACGTGCAATGCGCGACATGTATCTATGCCCCCTTGATATCTTTGCTGCCGTTCTGCGATCCTCAGCGTGTGTTCATGAAAAAAAAAAGCTCTTACGTTAGAATTGTTCTCAAGAGAAAATTTCACCCAATCCTAGTGCTGGACGTATTATTAACGAACGCGTCCGGCCAGTGGCAAGAGAACTTACAAAAGAAAAGCTTTTTGAATTCGGGCCCTCATGTCCGTGTTCTTTTCCTTTCGAAACATTTCCCTTGGAGGTGTTTGAGGCAAGTGTTTAATGTCTCTACGAATCGTTGAAAATGAAAGACGGTGTTCTCGAGTTTCCATTCGCTGTCTTTCGGCAGAAATGCGTACTGCTTCCGCGGTAGTGCTGGTATACGCGCTTCTTTGAGTTCGGAGCACGTGCTGCCAGTTTCCTCGTGTTGTGAGAAGGCACTCGCGCTCGCAAGCAACAAATTGGTTATGGCGGCGCCCAGGATGCTTTATTGGAAAGGAGTGGTTACTGTGGCAGCATGTATACAGGTGAGCGATTTCCTGCGTGTTCATACTGCAAAAAGGGAAGCGCGAAAGAACCACGAACACAGTGACCTGGCAAGTAAGGGACGTACTCTCGGAGAACATGCCATGTATGATGGATGTACAGGGTGTTTCAGCTAACTTTAGTCAGAGCTTAAAAATATGCCGATGCACTCTAAGACGACGCAATCAAATTGATGTTACTCACTTTTTGTATGCAGTGCGTCACGCTATATATTTTTTAATATTTTGCTTAATTACATAATTAGTCGAGGCTATTTAACCAACTTCTTAGCAGCGAAGTTAGGCAAAAAATTCCAATTAGGAAGTTGTAGAGCGCTTTGCAAAACATCTGATTAGACAGTTTCAAAATTTCTGTCTATTAGGTATTACTGTTTTTCAGGTTATTGCGGATGCCCCGTGAATAAAAAAAAAATACCACGTGACATACCCGCTTGCGCGTCATGATTGCATGATTGATTAAAAATAGGGGACGCAGTTGTCTTTTTTCGGTGTGCTTCCCTCGCTCTTCAAACGGTGTGCTTCACCCGCGACAACACCCGCGGGTGAAGCACACCGCAGTGATTACAACTTACCGGACTGTGGCGCAGCTCTAGGCGCATGCATGGACGCTATAACGTAAAGCTATATTCCAAGCTTTTCTATTCCAATTCTTCAATCAGCGCTCCGCGATCGGTCGAAACTTTTTTTGGACCACCCCCACTACGCTTGTCTGCCATGTTGTGTTGTTGTGTTGTGTTGTGTTGGGTTTAATGGCGCATAAGCAACTGAGGCTATCATGCGCCAAACATGCGTCTGCCATGTGATGTCACGAAAACTGCGATAGCTCCCAATCTCACATGACGTGTGTAGACTGAATATGCATGATTCGACCGAACAAAAGAAAAAAAAATATTTCTAATTCAACGCCTTTTCGCCATTAACCCTCCGCTATTGGTCAAAAGGTTTCAGGCTGCACCCACTTCACATGTCTGTCACTCGACGTCACAAAACCGCGAAAACTCATTCAGTTAAAGGGACGTGTACGCGTTAAAGATGCATTAATATGCCGAACAAAACTGCATTTTTTCTGAATAGCCGGAGACTTCTCCGTTCCGCAAGGAATAGAAGATGGCTGCCGGCGATCACTCAGGCACTGGCTACTCTCACCTACTTGAGAGCATGGGTTTATTTGCGCATAACAAACCTTTTGCGCGGTCGTATAACGTTGTCAAGCCCTTTCAGCACGTATACGCCATCGCTGTGCCAACTCTTCTTTGGTGAGCATCCGTTTTAGCGGCATCTTTAACGTTCCGTTGCATGCCGCCGCGATTTTAGACAAGCCACCGCAAGCTAAGTATAAGAGAAAGCGGACCAATCGCAGACGCCGCCCCTCCCTCTTATCCGGTTATCTACTTTCAATGCGCTGACTCGGCCCCATCGAAACCCTCTCCACTTGAGCGTGCGCCTCGCCTCTTGTCAGCCAATTAGACAAGAAAAACCGCTCAATGTAGGCAATGTTATTTGTTTTGAAAACAAACAAAAGTAACCTCCAATAAACGAGGGGAGCGTTTTATTGGGCTGTTCAGGCAACGCTGCGGGTCACCGCCCGATGCTTGCGTCAGCGGTTACGTAAATTTCACGTCAGGAGATTGGAATAAAAACATATTGGAATAGTTTTACGTTATAGGGCCCATATTTGACTACGAGCACCATCATGTTATGGTTTGAGCACATTTGGAACGTATTCACAAAGTTTATTTCTCGTAAAATTCTCTAGCACGGCCGTCTGTCACCATGGCGCAACGTTCATAGAACGTTGCCGTGGCGATCGTCCTTCTATCGGTCCGATAACTATTGCGAGTAGTGTGCACCCAAATACCGGACAAAGGGTACGGAAACGGTCTCACGTAAGATAATTTTTCTGAATTCGGGCTCTTGAGCAGCATTTTGGCATTTTACGTCTCACAGGCTAACTCGAAATCAAGGAATGCTCGGCCCGTATTCGTGTTCATCGGAAGGGCTCGGCGGACACTGGGAGGGAGGAGGAGGGGGGTGGTGGAAATGATGGCTAGTCCCTCGCTGCACTGCCTGGTGTTTGCGGCCACGGTGTCAACGTCGTTCCCAGCACCGTCTCTTGGGTCCTACACTCTTAAGCAAAATTACACCCTTTTGCCACACAATAATAATTGTCATCTGTCTTGTCCGCATTTCCTTTCTTTAACACGGCGAGCCCGGTACTTCCCAGTAATGAACGGCATGCGCGTTATCAGCATGACATAGCATTCCCGACAGGAAAGTAGCGGGCGCGGCGTTTTCAAGAAAGGAAACGTAAGCAAGGCAGATGACGATTATTGCTGTGTGGCAGAGATGCAACCGAAAGGGTCTAACTTTGCCTAAGAGTGTGTACTGCTGTTCACAGCCAACACTAGTGTGTAAGTGCACGCATTCCAACAACTTCGTTTTACAGAAGACGTTGTTCTTTGTTTATTGGTTTGTTTTCACGGCAGCATCAGTATATAGCTCATCCAACACCGAAAATAGTGTTTGTGGCGGTGTGGCCACTATCTACTGTCTTCTATCACTCTTTTAAAGCGAAGCTTGATATGGCTAGGCGAAACGAAAGTGCGTCTGTCCGCACCTGTGTACAGAAAACTATCATCATCAGCAATGGTTCGAGCGTCGTCGTCTTCTTGCACAGCTAGCTTGTTGGCGCCCCTCGGCGCAACCGCGCGAATGTGCTCGTGCCACTGCTGCCGCGTTCTTCGTCGTCTTCCATAGCTGGCTCCGTTGCCACCCATCATGCCAACGTAGAATTTCACTTCTCCTCGGCCGTCGTAATGGGGAGGCCGCGTTTACGAGGGTATGAGGCATTCATTGTCTTGCGTGACGGCCAGATTTAATTTTGAAGCAATTTAATTTTAAGGAATCGCAAGGGTCAATGGCGGGCGGATGCTGCTAATCACGCCGCGAGCAAACTCGCGACATCGAAGGCAAGCGACAACGGCGGACTGCGGAAATACCGTCACTGACGTGCGGCCCCAGTGATAAGCCCCAGAGTCATACATTTCAGCTTCGCTGGTTAACCTTCTGTACGGAGTGCTTGGGCGGTAATTTTTTTGTAGGCACAAAGTTGCATTTTGCTCTCGTCGCGTGCGCGCCGAGGTTCAATGTGGCGGGGCACCTGCCATCCGTCCGAGTTAGGTGACACCCGGGTTTTGTCTGCCTACAGTCGAAAAGGGAGAGAGATGCTGAAATAGCGGAAGGCTGCTGAGGGCTGTACGTAGGGATAAGATGTCGTCAACGGAACGCGAACACGGCATCACCACTAAGCAGGAACGTTCTTCTCCCGCACTGGCGGCACAAGATTTAGGGAACCTTCAAACAAGGAGACTCCAGCCTTATGTGAAGACTACCTAAATAGATTGAACTCGTTGCGGAGCGGCTGAACATTATCCGTACTCAGTATAGTTAGCGCTTCTGAAGAAATTCGAGAGTGCCCGACCTCTGCGGCACGTGAGCCACGAAACCACGGCGAAATGAGTCCGCCCTAGAAACAGTAGATGAGCTATGTGCTGTCATCACATTGCACGACAATAACGACCCGGAGTCTAGTAGATTAGTAGTTGTAGTAGTAGTAGTTAGAGTTAGTAGTATTAGTAGTAGTTAGTAGTACTAGTGGTAGTAGTAGTAGTAGTGCTTACCAGGGCCGTAACTAGGGGGGGGGGGGGGGGGGGGCGGGTCCCGACCCCTTTGCCTCGCAATTTTTTCGTGGTTTCAGTTTTTTGGGGATACTAAAATATATACATGCTTTCACAGCGACCACCCGTTGCCACAATTTTTCATGCAGTGTAACTTTTCCGGTATTACTTCCCTCAACTGCCTTTGCCCATGCCTTCATTTTTACAAAGCCACTTCAGCGCTCCCTGTCGGTCGTAAAATCTTGTTGAGAATTGTTCTATATAATACGTTTACGATCAAACGCTAACATCCCGGCCTCCAGCAAGCCCTCAGTATCTTAAATAATCCTCTCCGTCCTAACCAGATGAAATTGCGGCGCATATCAGCTCTGATGCACGACTGGTACAGGGCACGAGCGATCGCTGGTCTGAAGGTTCGATAGAGTATTACAAGCTACAGCGCCGCCTACGCTCTAGCCTTCGTGCGTGCTTGCCAATCTCTAAGCACGCGCAAAGGCTCGCAGATGGGCGCTGGTGCTATTTTGTCTCTCGTGCCTCAAAGTAGGCAGAAATACAGGGGACCGATCATCGAGTCGGGACTCTGCAAACGTAGAAAATGAAATCAGTTTTTTAGCATTCGTTCGGCGAAGTGGGAATGCGGTAACAGCGCTTCGCTCATGCTGAAGTAATTGTGCTTACGTTGAGTAAATTATATTTTGGTCTTTCAGGTTAGCGACTGATCACGAGTAACATTTCGTCATGCGTTAGCTCGTGACGCACTTGTCGTCACGAATCGAGTTGCACCAACAGTGATTAAGAAGTGCATGCATTGAGGACGGTTGCGCTCGCTCCGAAATAACATTTGCAAGATACGACGGTAGTGAAGTTATGACAGAGCGAACGACTAAAGAAGCGACGACGAAACGAGCCAGTGAACGAACAGGTGACTGCATGTTTTCTTTGCGAGAGCTCCACTTTCTGGCGCATCTAAACCTTCACACACTTTAAAGCTCACGCGAATTAGCACATACGTCTCAAAGACCTATGATGCTGTCGTTCGGCGACGAATGCGCCCCGCCACTCCCTTCCGTGAAAGTACGCACGCTTTTCATCAGTGCCTTTGTATCGCATGTCCACCGGCCGACTGCCAACGACGAACACGAAAGAAAGAGGCAAACAAAGCTGTGCGCTCTAAAGAAGGTGAGCAAGTAACCACAAAAGCCAAAGAGTTGCTTTCCTAAGAGGGGTTTTCACGTTCGAGCCTCAAATTTTGTCAAAGACACTGTGCTGAATCTGAAAGTTCCGTAATCAAGTTTTCTTTTGCTAATATGAGGTATTTTACGAACGAGCCGGCAAGTCTCTTGCAGCCCCTCTGCAATTATGTTTCAGCATTGTAGTGTGGCAAAAACAGAAGAGCAGAAAATTGTGTTTTGATGAATAAATACGGCAAGGCTATTTGTTTTACATTGTTAGTGTCTGATATCGCGTGTGACTTTGTGCTAAAAGACGAGTGCATAGTCACATTTCTGTGAAATAAATTATTCCGAGGAACTTTCTCAACAAGCAGAATATGCGAACGGTAACAAAAAAAAAAAAGAACTGAGCGTCGGGTTACTCGTTTGTTATACACACTGAATCTATTTGCATCAAAGGTGTCGAAGCAAATAGTACTCCTATTCTCTACACGTGCGTCTTAGGCATTATATTTTCTGTTTTGTTTCGTTCGTGACCCGTTGATGCCGCGATGTTGGCAAACACTACAGGAAGTCTACGACGCGACAAGCAACAAGTCAGCACGCTTGGTGAATACACCTCAAACGATTATTATTCAGCCGACAAAGGTGGGGATGGGGGCTTTGAGCGCAGGGATACACAAGGACCAAGTCCGGTGTGCCTTTTCTCCACATGTGTCTCTGCGTTCAACCACATTTAGTCAAGATGATTTAGGCTTCCAAGCAAGTCAGCTCAGCAAGTCAGCTCAGAAAATGCGACTGTGTATGCGTAGTAGTAAACTACAAGCAGTGGTGCTGCTACAACGAAATTTTATTTAACAGCGAGCAATACAACGACGTACTGTAACGACGAAACATGCAAGACGCTCAATGTTGTCACTTCAGTTAAGTATTTGCTCCAATACACACATCTCGTGCTTTTTATCACATTTTTGTGTTGCATTTTATTGTCGATTCGGAAGTCATGTGTGCCATAAATTACATGAAACACAAATTATGATCGACTTATATGATGAAGTGTATATGTCAGCGCAATCGACCAAACCAAAAGTGATTCGCTTTACTTCCTAAGTGATCTTGCATGCATGATAGTAACGTTTATTGAACATTTCGAAGATTTGTGTGGCGGCGATATTAGATAAAACAACGAACAATGTTGTCAGAGTGTAACATCTCTTTTTAAACATTTGCATAATTTAGTAATAATGCAGTGCAAGAAATATTACGCAACAACACCGTCACCAGTATTATGGGCGTTTTCAATGCTTTGGAAACGTGATCATGGTTCGCACGTAAAGCATTACGAGACCGGTGCTTTTAGTTTATACCAAATTATGAAGATTCCGTTGTACTACATCGATGCACAGAGATCACGGAAGCACTGGTAAGCTTGGCTCTATTTGATTGCCACAATGTTTGTTATGTTCCCGCTCCTCGTCGCTTTCTAGTTTTTACGCCCCCATATTCATGGACACGTGACATCGCATCGCGCGCCTCAGTAGTGCAATACTTATCACGACTGTCCCGCTCTATGTGAGTTGCTGCGTTGCCTTGAAGGTTACCTGAAAAATCTTTCAAAATTCCATGTCAGCGACACGACTAATGTACGTGCCGCGCGTCCGGGCCGACGCTGAATGAGGCTTCAATTTCTTTCCCGCAAAAATTTATATATATATATATATATATATATATATATATATATATATATATTGTACGGATAAGCTTACACAGTGCGTTATACATATACCAAATAATCAGGAACTCAGAGATATGACTACAGTGCACTAGACGCGCGCACCACTGTATGTTATATAATTCGTAGCGCGAAGACCTTTCCTGTATCAGATGCCACGTTCTTAGGGCGCTGCGTCGTTAGTTCCGCTCGCGCTACCACGCAAGTTTTAACCGAATTGCTGCGCTACAAAGCTATTTGTTTACCGTGCTTTGAATGTCAGCTTGACGTAGTTAACTTTGCAACAATACAAATTAAGCCACGTCGTAAACTTCCTTGTTAGCAACAAATATCGATTACATTTTGTCATATGCTGGCTAATTAGGGCGATGTAGGGTTTGCATAAAACTTTGATGACTAGCTGCTCCGTAAAACGACTTCTTTGTTTCTTTTCTTCCTTTCATTTTTCATGAGATACGTGTACTTAATTAGCCCGGTTCATTAACACGGACTTTCATTTAGGACTACATGATGGTAGTGGGATTGCGATCGCTACGACTTTCTCAGCTTTAACACAAGAGTTTAAAAGAGCCTGCACTCAGCGATTAACTTCAGCATTTATTGACGAGACTCACAATCAGCAATCGACAAGCAATAGAGACACATTACAAGGGAATGTTGAAGACGTCAGTCTTGTATATTGCGCATGATGGCAATGGCGAATGATGGATGAGAGGCGCACCATTTCTCGTGTATTTACGCAATGACCGTGTACCATTCTGTCATGCTGGCATTGTAATTCTAATTTATCCTCTTACGATACACTACCACGATATGTACGCAGGGGGCGTCTGATATTGCGTGGCGTAGTACTCTGAATAAATGGTCGTATAGAATGAAAAATAAATAAATAAATGGGGAGCATGATTGGTACCAGCAAACGCAGTCGATGCAGCGCGTAAATGTTCGCGACGACAGGTTCAGTGCAGGAACAAAGAAAGGCCAGCGGACATAATCCGCCAGTCCCATAACAAGACACAAGAAGAAGGGCGGGTTCTCGTGTCTGCCTCCGTGAGTAGGGCCGGTGCGGGGCGCGAATGCAGGCAGGTGCGCGGCCTCGCACCAGCGCTACGCGGCGCCTGACGATGAACGAGCCCTAGTGGTCTCTGCTGCTCGCGGGGCCTAGCCCCAGCGCAGCGGCAGTCCGTGGGGCCTTCCGGAGATGTCGCTGGGCAGCTCGGGCTCGTCGCCTCCGGGGGTGTACTGGGGCCGCCAGTGGGCGAAGAGGCTGAGCGCCCGTTTGGGCCAGGCCGGCCGGACACCGCGGCCCTCGCCGGACAGGTAGCGCAGCGCCAGCAAGTCGCGGGCCTCCGAGTCCCAGGGCGTCCGGTCGCTGGGACGACCGAGAGCCACTACGGCGCCCACCGCCAGGAGGAGCAGGGGACACAGCATGGCCGCTGCGGGACGCAAGGGCGTTAATGAGCGCGAGCTTCACCAATGCAAACACGGACTCTCTCAGCAAAAGTTGGATCGCATAGCCACGCGTGCGGGATAAGCATGCGTGGAATGGAATGGGATGTAGTGAAGGAATGTAGTCCCACTGGCGTCTGCGAAGCTTAGAGCGTGATTACGGAGGTTTTTCTCGCTTCTTGAAACCTTCTGTTCTTGATTGTCGACTATCGCTGACTAGCATGTTAACAGCTTCGTCTGCTTTCATATATTCATTTCGTGATGAACGAAAAAGAAAGGAAAGAAGTTCCTTTTGAGCCTATTGTATGTTTGATTTTAGTATACATATATGGATTCATGGTGGACTGTGCAGCCAAGCAGGCCTAACCATGTTTTCATTTTGCTCTGTGTTCGTGAAGAGAGCAGTGAGAAGCCCTTTGCTGGCGCAAACTTAAGTTGGCCCGAGCTTGTCCACCATGCTATGGCCTGTAAGCGATGGAAGGAATGCACTACCTTCGCAGAGCCTGCAGGTATGAAACGGAGCACAACAGTAGAGGATCAAAAACTATGATATGAACAAATTGAACCGAGGGACAGACGCGTGCTCTAATGGTTTGCAAAATACCCTACCGAAAAAACTTGAACATCGTCGGGAGGATTCGCTTTCGGTTTCAAGCCAATAAAGGCTGAAGGTTCCACCCGCGGTACGCCACGATGCCGTGCACATGCTGGCATGCACCTGATAATTGGATGGCTCCCGTATTCGAATGCATCCCCCTGTTGCGGGTCAGCCCGAATTTTTTCGTATGTGTGGGCGTGCGTTATAAGCGCCATCGTGGTATAGCGCCCGGTCAGTGTTTATTTTCAATTTATTTTTATTACATTTTCTTTCATAATATGGAAGTGGCCAAAAAATTTAAATAAACGTAGAGGCGTACGAGTATAGGAAATTTAGAATGTAAATCGAATAATCCTGTTTAAAATAATGGTATTCTATTTGTAAAGTTGATCTTTGATTTCATCCAGTATTCTATGACGACCGAACATACAATATTGCTGCGATTACTGGACCCTGCTTGCCACGGAAATGTATCCACGCATGTTCTCGATAGGCCGCTTCAGGTTGGGAGACAACCAGCATTTATGTTGAACTTTAACTTCAGGTTTCACTTCTTCTCACTTTCTAATTTGCAAGCTCCAGTTGAATGGACTTAAAAATGGCAGTGAGTGTATGAATGAAAATAAATGAGACTTCGCTTGGCAACCTTTCGTCCGCGTGTTCATTTTTGCGCTTGTAGAAGCAGAAAAATATTCGATACGTTTTCCGGCATTCGGAGGCCCTCTTTTCGAATATGTGTATGCGATTTGATAATTGAGCTACTCAAATAATCCTGCAAATAAGTTAAGGTCACTGGAGTGCGGGCCTGTTTTACAAGGAAAATAGCAATTACAGAAAATTTTCCCTTTCGTCGATACTATCGCGTTTGTCTAAGTTCTGCCAAGTAGTTGCCATGGAGATAGTATGCACGGCAAAAGTTTGCGAAAGAGCGCAGAAAACACATAATTTTCTCACATAGCACACGAAAGGTACTAATGAAAGTAAAACGCAATTTCCGTGTTAAACATAAAAAGGGAAAGGAACATAAAATGTCTTCTGCGATCCTGTAAATGCCCACTCGAATTCCAGCGACGCAGACTTCGAGATAAAGATATCGCGCCATCCGTTGCGCTCCTTGTTATAGTTCCGTTTTCCCCTCCAAATGGGCGCTGAAATGTTTAGCCATTTACTTACGCCAACAATTCGAAAATTTTATTTAAGGCTCTACGAAAAATATTTCTCCAACGGCATTTTCGAAATTTTGTACAATGCCCATCAAGGTGATTACAACTTTAATATTCCTCCAGAAAGTTCCTCAAAGCCCAAACTTCGGTCCTATGTAGAAAGCGTCATCTCGATGCACCTTCCAGTTTAGAAACTGAATTTTTTTTTTTAGTCGTTCGGGGGCAAGCGTGAAAAACCCTGTTCAGCAAGACAGCAACAATTTCCTACGGCACTGATAGAGTACCTACTGCATTGGCATTTCTTGTTTCCGACACCCACCCTCCGCCGTAGCTCAGTGGCTACGGCGTTGCACTGTTGAGCTCGAGATCGCAGCTTCAATCTGGGCCCCAGCGGCTGCACTCTGTCGCGGGCGGAATGCAAAGAACACTCGTGCATGGCCGCACGTTAAAGAACCCCAGACAGTGAAAATTAACCCGGGGTCCTCGAGAACGGCGTGCCTCGTAGTCAGATCGCGGTTCTCGCACGTGAAACCAGAATTTTTTTCTCCCCCCCCCCCCCCACCCCCCTATTGTCAGTTCTTTTTAACACGTTTCGCGTCAATAGGACCGATAGTTACCCGCCGGGATTGCTCAGTGGCTATGGCGTTGGGCTGCTGAGCACGAGATCGTGGGATCGAATTCCGGCCACGGCGGCCGCATTTCGATGGGGGTGAAATGCGAAGACACCCGTGTACTTAGATTTAGGTGCACGTCAAAGACCCCAGGTGGTCAAAATTTCCCGAGTCCTCCACTACGGTGTGCCGCATAATCAGAAAGTGGTTTTGGCACGTAAAACCCCATAATTTATTTAATTAAGGAGCGATAGTTCTGAAACGGCACACTACATAAAACCACATTTTAAAAAAATTGAAGACACATCTAACAGTACCGTCGTAATTTCCGACAACTTCCCTAATTATCCAGCAACTTGTCCGGACATCACTCTTGACATGTCTAACATCACCTCTAACTTCCATTGCATTAGCGCCGATGGCACTCTCAAATAATTTCCATGGGCATTTTGCGCAGCCATTTTGCACGGACGCTTGGAGTGGACATTTTGGAGCGAAAATTATGCAGTGTATCCAATTGTAATAAGTAGTTATCGTTGAAACAAGCCAATATAGAGCCCCCATACGCTTGGAAAGAGCAGCGCCCACTGTGACGCCGAAGCAGACGGTCCTGATACAGTTGAGCCCGTTGCCCTAGCGCTGAGGACAGATAGCACCAGGTTATCTCCTTGCGCCGAGTAGCCAGAACATGAATGCCAGGATGGCAGGCGCGTTGCCGCCTTTACTTCACACCGGCAGTACTGTCATTCAATTTGCTGCATATAATATTCAAGCAACGTACACATGTTCCTCGCCTTCCAACGGGTGCCATATAGAACTCCACCGCTTAGCTCTATACGCTCCTCTCATCAGGCCAATCGCTATCATGAGGGGAGGGTGCCTGAACTGCATGCGATGAAGAAACACTCTAAGTTTTGTGAATATGGGCGCTGTTCTGCGAAAGCATCGCGGTACCTTGTCATTGGTATCTACCTGCCTGATATACACGCCTAATATAAAGCCTTATTTCCAGTGGTTTCAAAAAGTATGGTGACACCCACAGTTTACATAACCTTTGTCGACAACAACAAAGAGCACATTTGTTGTTCTCTGTGTCTCCCGCTTACTGTGCGAGGTCGCAGTTCACTGACCGTATCGACTGATGGCAATGTATCTGAGGAGTATTTTAGAGCATTTTACTTTAACCTGTAGATGTATACAATATAAATTTTGTACCATAGGCTACGTCATCTTGGGCTGTACTACGAACTTCAAACTTTTGCGCGTGACCAAGTGAAGTTATCGCACTTATTGGAGCAGGCAGCGCGTCTGTACACATTTTTATACTTACAAATCAGCCGAAATACCTCATAATCTTTTATAGTAAACGTACAGCGAATTTCGAAGACTTGCGTCTCCTCACTAAGTTGAACGTGGCTGGGCACATACGGAAGTAAGCGAATTAAAGAAGAATTAAAGATGCATCAGGTCTTTTCGTTATGTTTGTGTGTACATGCTTTGTCAACTCACCATAACGCGAGCCCGGTGGAGTCCTTTACAGATGAGAAGTACAGCAACCAGTACTAGTATATTGGTATTAATTTCTGCTTCTGACACGGGTAATTGTGGTGAGCTGTAATTTCCCAGAGTAACGATGTGTGTGAGATACATCTGCGTCTGTCTCATCCTTTACCAAACGAGAAACCTTTCGAACAACTTTGAACAGTATGAATCCATACTATCGTGTTAGGCACTTTTCAACGAAGCATCCTTCTGAAGCGCAGGTGACATCGTACATGGTAAATAATCATGCTTTGTCGGTCTTAGTTCTTGAATTTGTTAGTGCATTTTCCGCACCACACTTCAGAGAAACGCTTTCGGGTGAGTGAAGAGATAACGAGGATAAAAATTTGGAGGACGCTTAAGCTTCGCCTTTAAGAGTGGAACGCAATAGAATTCAGAGATCCCTGACTGCTTTTCACGCTTCCCTGCAACTGCAGCTTATGTAACCGTGATGTTCACCGGGAAACACAGGCAGCGAACGCTATGCACGAAGGGGCGAGATTTCTGGGGCGCGCCGCTCCTTCTAAGACAGCACTCAAGCGGCAGCTGGAAAATGGGTTTGGTTTTACTTTCCGCGTAACAAAATTATGTTTTCGCGTATATTCAAATGACAATTATACGCTATCATGTCTGGAGATTGTGTGTAAGTCGTACTTTACGAATTTTCTGACGCATTTTACTTTGAAAAATTCAACTAGTTCAGCAACTCCTATGCGCCACGTGGAGGGCCTGCGGGGATCGCGATGCGTGGTTCGGTATGATTTTTCTCGTAAGGACAACGTCGTCGCCGACGACGCCAGAGTTTCTGCGCCACGGGGCCCTTGACGCTATCGAGTTATAATGTGGGCTGACGCCCTGCGGCTACTGCGGTGCTTGCGTCTGTTTAACAGGCGTAACCTTGGCGATGGAAACACGGAAGTATTTGGTCCATGGTTATTAGCTTCCGCATGGAAAGGGGAAAAATATTTCAGAACTTGTTTCACTTTATATGAGAAATTTGAAGCTTTGGCTTCTGCTTAAAAATGAACTGCTAGTAATTTCAGAAGCAATGAAGGAAAGAAACTACGCATTCAAACTTGAACAAACGACGAGCGGAATTCAGTTATTTATGTTGGTTTTGAGTAAGACATTGTGTATAGTTTACTTTGACGTAGGGATTTCGTGGAGACCAAAAACAAAGTTGACATCTGGTGACGTCTGTTCACATCAGGGGAGGTATTCTCTAAGAGTCCACCTAGTGGACATGTCCATTTCGTCTGCTGCTAAAGTTCTGATTGGCTGGGCTGGGCTGTGCGTCCACAGAAGCCAGGCGCCACAGCCAATCAGAACTTCTACAGCAGACGAAATAGACATGTCCACTAGCTGGACTCTTACAGAATACCGCCCCAGCTCAAGCCTGTGGCTTGTTTGCCACTCACGAAAAGAGTAAATCCTTGTTTTCACTTCACCGCAGTGTCTATTTAGGGTCAACTTTCGTAAACCATTCGAGGTCCATCTCCTTATACGCTTCATTTAATTTGTTTCCGCTACACAGAACACCCGGTTGAAGACAACAAAGTGGCCTCAGAATACTTTCCACGCGTTTATCTTGCGATACTATGATAGAATAAATAAAAGAAACATACATAGACAACAACCCTTGCAATATGGGACAAACAACATATGATGGAGTTATCTGTCCACAGTCGGTACGCCTTTGTTTAAAGCGCGCTGAAGAGCCAAACACTATATTCGTGCGCGAGATGTGCGAATCGCTGCAAGTGCTACTTTCTTTCGCCTCGACAGTGGGATGTATGTCAACCTTCCGATAGCCTGGGAACGCTGAAGCGCGTGGTGCAAGGAGCAAAGGCCGTACTTCTACACCTCAGTTAGAGTCAATTCTTGCGTACGTTCATTTAAGTACTGGTGCTAGTCGATACCTAACTTGAATTCGAGAGGTCATGGAATCCAGTCCAACTGGTACCTGCGAGGCTTTTGTGCTAAGGAACGCGCGTATTCGGTGATAGTTTGCGAATATTCAATATTTTTAATATAAATGCAGCTCTTCCTTTTTGAATAAATAAATTCGATTCAAAAGTCTTTTGCCCATTCCTTGAAACTTTTGGTTGCGTGTGAATATACGGAATATTTCCCTAAATTCCTATTGGCTGCGACGCCACGTCACGAGCTCGCATCGACGGACATAGCGGGTGAAGCGGTGTTGGTGAGGGGAGAGGGCATCGCCGCGACAACGACGTCAACAGCGCGCCTCGACGGAGCAGATGCGGTGACACGACGCCGCGGGGAGAGGCGTGTTGTCTCGCTCTCAGAAGCCGGCGCGTGATCCCTTTCTCTCTCACCCCCAGTGAGCTTAGCTGCTGCGCGCGCCTGCCGGCCTTGGTGGTCGCTGCTGCTTCCTCGGTCTCTCGCCGCGCAGGACGTCGGGGGCCGCTGCATTGGCACGGCAGGCTGCTGCTGCTGGCTGACTCGGGCAGCACGTACCGCTATGTTACATTACTCGCAGCGCATAACTCGAAGGACCGCTCAGCGGTGTTCAATTCGACATTAATGCTTTCGCATTCACAACTCATAGAAGTGCTTAGGTGTCCTCGGATCTTTTTTTTTCTTTTGTTGAACTACGCATGCTATATGTGACCAGACAAACCTCTGCAGAAAATTCGCTAAACCTCGTGAGCCCCCCTTATTTCGCCAGTGATCTTGCGTTTGGCTTCTCTGTTTATCTTCATAGGCGTGCATGGATCGGAACGGCTCATATCATTGATCGCGTGGAGCAGAAGCACCGATGTGCTTTTCTGTATGCCTCTAATTTCATCAGTTTTACTGATTTAAGTTCACGACGACTTAACTACATGAATTCACTGAAATGCACATGATCTGCATGCACGGCATGCTGCTGCTGCTCCACTTGCGAGTTCGAAAGAAACACCAAGAAGGCGGCGAAAATAGCGCTTAATCGAAGTGGTAATCTCTTGGGTTGTCCAGTAGCCATTATTTAAGTTAACCCTGTAGTTCTTGGGCGATGTTTCCTTTCGTAGCATCAGGTCGGTTAGTAAATATAGACATGTTCAACATCTGCGCGGTTGCATCCCGTATCGTTGACATTTTGCATGTTTTTCGTCCCTACATGAGCTTTGTGTGTTCCGCAGTGACTACGAAAGGACTAGTGAATGCCAACTTGCAAACTTGCAAGACAAAGGCGTCAAAAGGAGATGGAGATATCATAGCATATTAAATGCATAATAAATGATGATAGCATATTAAATGATGAACGGTGAGCAAATATGACAATGCTCAGATCAGAGCCAACGCTTCGATAAGGGGACTTGTCTTCGTCAGCCCTTATGAAGGCGACTGCCCTTATTGAACCATTGACTATGTTGTTCGCCCGCTGTCAATCGATTACAATCTTACAGCGTTTTTCTCAGTCCGCCCTTTGACTACTGCATATGGGACATTCAGTGCTTACCAGCGAGAATAACCCCCCCCCCCCCCCCCCCCCCCACTAAACAAAAACAAAAACAAATCATGTCCAAGGAAGAAGAAAGTTTCTATGTGCTTACGGTAGTAATAGTGATCGCGCAATGGCTTTTCAAATTTATTATGCATAATTTTGCTATTACAAGGGCAGAGAATAAAGAAAGAGACATTGCAAGAAATGCCCTACAAAAGAAGTGTGCTCGCGAAAAGTGATAAAACAACAAATATTGTACGGTCGTTCGTCGTTCCTACTTCTGCATCCTTGAACGTAGTGCCTCGGAGTTAGCCAAAGTGGAAAAACAAACAAGTCTGCTTATTAGGGTTTGTTTTGATCATGGATAATTTATAATAGCATGGCTCACATCTGCTACCCAAGACCCTATCAATTATTAGTTATATCAAAAGGAAAAAGATGTCATCCATCTGTGAATACCACGACGTTACAAAAAACTCATACGCTTGCTCAAAAGAAAGCTTTGCAGTTGAAGAAAACATTTATCCTGGTCCGGACATAAAGTCCGGCGCCAAGGTCTTTTTGAGGTCTAGATTCGCTTTGTAGCTTCCTGCTGTATTAGAGTAGAGAATAATTTTTTCTCTTTCATATAACTTTTCTCTTCGTCGGAATTTTCGCAAGAAAAAAAAAACAATTCGCTGAATTATGAGTTTCATCGTCGACTAACGCAAGAAATTAGGTCAGCAGTGTTACACATCGCGATCATGCCACTCATAAAAAGTGCAACGCATTGTAAAGAATGCACTCCATGCCACGTCAAGCCTGGGCGTTGAAAAGGGTAGTTGGCATTGAGTTGCTGATATCTGCGGTGGTAATGGGGTATCCTGCGTTGTTGCGGAAGCCCACACAATAGAGTTTCATACAAGGGAACGGGCCCGTGGCGCTAGAGTCTACGGGAGCTGCAAGCATGGCATTTAAGCCAGCATTGGAATGATGGGTAGTACATAGATTAGCCTAAATTTCGTCCTTCTGGTTTTATATGACTTCGTCACGTTGCAAAGTGATCGTTTAAGAAGATACTGTGTTATAAATAAACTAATACACTTTATTAAAATTGTTCGACGGCAGGATTCGAGCACTGGACCTCTAGCAGGAAAGCTCGACGTTGAAACCATTACAAGCAGAATCACTGCAACTAGCAGCGATTATGCGTGCATGAAGGGTCTTGTTACCTTCTGCATTGAAAAAAAGTATACATTGCTTTGAAAATAAGAGCAATTTAAGCCATAGTAAAGCCTAATTAACGAAACCACAGGAACGTCTGAATCCCCAAGCACGAAGATCAGACAAATCGATGTACTACGCATCATTCCCATGGTGACTGAACGATTGCAGCGCCCCAGAGTTCCCTATCTATATATATAGTAATTGTAGGAAAACTTATGGCCCGCACACGGCCACCATTGTGATGCGTAGATGAAACTGAAATCCCGAAGCCTCTCGCCTCTCTTCAACGTTACTTTCCGATAACCACAAGCTGCTTCAAAACTGGCACATCTATACGAAGATATAGGCTAACCCCGACGTCTTCCTCCGGATACCGTCGGTTGGAGGCTAACCTTCAGCGGGGTTTGCCATATTAACACAGAAACTTCCTCTTTCCCGAGAGATATCGTTTTGGTATCGCCACACTGCATTGCGAAACCTTAGCAGTGAAAAAAAGAGAACGTGAGACAAACCTGCGTTTCAATGTTCCTTTTATTTAATACAAGTAGACCAAGAACAAAAGCCATTTGATAGTGATTGACAACTTCAAATGTAACATCAACAAGTTTGATTAGGCGTGAACATTTATTCACAAGAGACATAACGAGGAGCCACAAAGCATGCATACATTTCTTGCAGAGGCAAGTGTCGGAAACATTGTGCCTATTTCCTGCCCCTCTAATAAGTCATGCTCCAATCTAGTGATGGCTAAAGGGCAGAACTCATATCTGCATTTGCGAGCTTGATGATTTCATGAGGAAAGTGAATCATGGCAAACGTGTACGAAAAGTCGAAGAGCTGTGTAAACGAGTATACGCAAGACAAACTTGCACCGGGAAGAATGTATCGCCCGTTATTCTTTGACATATCTGCCAGCGTACCCGAGCAGCAATCGCAGTAACGCACGATTAGCCATAACTTTTCTGTGCTAGGCAAAGTTTTCCGGCAGTTCATATTCGCGGAACCGTTTTTTCTGTATCAGGAGGTGTACTGTAAGCGATACATGCCTGCCACGTTGAGCTCAACCATTGAATCTTTCTTCTCGTTTTTTCTCCTTTTATGTATTTACAGTATTTAGTGCCAACTCCTTCAAAGTAACTGTCTGCTCAGCCGTGTCATCATATTGTTGAAATTCACCGGATTATGTGAACCAAGTCATCGCTAGCGTAAACAAATCAACGCTATTATCCGTAAACTGCCTATATGAATTCAAATTGTGTTCAGAAAATACAACGATGACAAACACGATGAAGCTCAGCTCTAGTAAGTTAAATTGAATCCTCGGATAAACGGACCCTGGACAGAGAAGTCGCAGCGGTCGCAATTTTGCCATAAAATCTCAACTTACGATCGCTATTTGCACTCGCGTACTTCTATACTTGTTTCTCACAAAATCATATTTTTTGAGGGGCTTACGTCAACCGGTTTTTCGTAATTCAATACGCAACTATGTCGCTTTGTGCGCCCAAAGAACCAGCAGGTCACAACATCGCATGGTCAAATGGGAATACAAAATACGACATTTCGTGTTCAACATATCTCGCCAACCCGACTCAAACACAAAAGGTGACAAACAGCCCGCAACCTTGTGTCATCCCCAGCTTCCTCTTGCGCTCACAACGGCGGTATTTACTCCTCGAGTTCCCCAAATATGCTGGCATCGACTAAGACTAAAGGAAGAGCCGAGCGTTATAGGTTCGCGTCAACCTTTGTCTTTCGCCAAACTTGTCTGCCCATAACCATTAAAAAAGCTGACCTAAAGGATGTCAACTTGATTAAGCATTTACACGAGGATGTATACAGGTCCTCATACACTAGCCACGCTGCTGCGTGAAGCACTGGGTTGTGCGCTGATGAAAGTGATGCACGATACTTGTGCTCCGCATTGTAAACAGAAATTCTCTGCATAATCCATTTCGCACGGCCGATGGTGCCCGTTGTTGTACATTGCCGGGATCGGAAGTGGCACTGCAGTAAGCACTTTGTAGCGTTGTTAGTCCCTTCTCGGCCATATTTTTCTGCTCTATTCTGTTGTCAGTTTAGCTCTGTTCTGTTTGGTTTTGAGAGATGAAGGTAAAAGCACCCCTGCTGCTACAGCAATTAAAGAAACTGTAGTGAAGACGATGAATGGTGGCTAAACATTTCGGCCTTCGTCAGAGACGAAGGCCGGACCCCGGCCGAAACGTAGGAAATAAAACATCGTTATTTCATGCGTGCTTCCTCAACATACAAGTGTGTGTGCATATATATATATATATATATATATCAAATAAAGAGAAGCAATACTGAGTCACATTCACGTGCATTTCACACGCCATTAATGGAACACTCTGCCGAAGAAGTCACTGAAGTCTGCGGGGTTTTTTTTTTTTCAGGGTCAACAAAGCACGCAAAGAAGTTTGAAGCGAGATGAACATACACCACCATATTCATTCTCTAGCCATAGGCTACCCAAACCATTAGAAATAATTCTTAGTTTTGGCTACGTTCCTTCTCCTTAAAGATGCGATAAACTTTTTCCTGTGTACATATTTGAATATATTTTGTCTGTGCTTGGTGTTCACACTGGAATATTAAAAAAAAATGTTGAAGCGAAAAAGTATGGGTAAGGTAGCCGCCGCTGGTGCTTCTAATGCTCTTGTCCTCCTACTGTCAGGAATTGCAGAATTAAAGCGAAGGTATGAATTAAAAGCAGTGCACGTCCACGCCAACAATGATGTAGTAAGCTTTTAGGCGCAATAAAATTTTAACTGAAAAGGTAGAAACAACTCAAAAGAAACCTCAAATGATGTGGGTAATAGAACTCTGCTAATGACGCTTTAGAAGAAGCGGAAATGGAGGGGGGGGGGGGGGCTTCGAAATCTCCTGGAGGGGGTGGGCCATGGAGCCCCCACCCCCTTCCCCCGTAGTCAGCGCCTATGTATGTCCCGACACATATAGCTTGAAGTTGTGAAACCCGTCCAAATAACCGAGCTTCTCAGAATTATTTTTTTTATCTGCAGAATGCTAAGGGCAGTCTTTCGAACTCTGAATAAGGCATCTGACTAGGAAAGTTCGGTTAGAAAGAGAAAAGGGTAGACAGCAAAGGAAAAAGAAAACGAAATCTGTAAATACAAACAAAACGCGAGTGCCATTGCAACTTTATCCCATTGGTGTCATCCGAGTTGGCGTCAATATTAGTTAGATCGTAATATTTGTTAATACGCAATAACTGGGGAAAAACTTGTAGACGGTGATCACAATGTGATCGTTGCCACTTTATCTTCCGTGCGATAATTCACACATGCTACCATGCAAACAAACAAAGCGCTGTTATGCAGCCACAACGCCCATAACTAACCTTTTTATGTGCAAAGCATATGCTAATATTTGGACGTTTGCTGAAGTGTCTCTGAGAATAGAGATAAGAAGAGTAGATAGCCCTGAGCGCGCTCACAAGCACAAAGTGGTCGCCACTGTGTACACCTCGAAAAAATGAAGAACTTGCTCTGCAGCTGGGACCCGCTTCATTTAAAAACGATAACAACCGTTCTTAAGATTACTGAGTCGAATGCTTACGCATACGACAGCATGAACTACTTGTAGCACAACTACATGTGAACTGAGCTGCGAGCAATCTAATGCGACGCACGTGAAGTTCACAATGGCTCATTCTCGACAACTACCAATATTTGTCTTTTTCTTCATTACTTTGCGCTACACTAGACGCTGTTCTTCTGCATCCATTCTTTACGAAAGAGCGAGAAACAGGGTTTAACTAACGCGACAAACCACGGTATAACCACAACAAATGGCCATAGCGACCATCTCGCATTCTTCCTGTTGGTGTTCCTCTCCATGCACCCCCCACCCCCCAAACTGTTCTTGTTGTTGTTGCAAGAGCGCAGCAGTTCTCCAACATTATAGGCGTTTCACAAAATGCCCTTTTTCAAGCACATTGTAGAAACAGCCCCTTGGTGCAAGTTCCTGCGTGGTTCCGACAAACCGCACGAAGGCAACCTCCAACGCATCCTAAAGCCGGTCATTCCGGCTCGTCTCATTGTGGGCGCCAGCGTTCGCTTCATATTGTGTCCGAGAGTTTCTTGCCTCAGAGTTGGATTCACCAAGTTATCTTCAAAGATAGTACTAAATGACTTCCGAACCTTTCAGTGAGTCCAACGTAAATCTAAAACGTAATGATCTGCTCCTATCGCGGAGCTTGGAATGCTCTCACATAATACATTGCAGAACATCGAAAGGGCCTGGATCTGTTAGTGTTGCCATGTCCAGAAAAACCTGATTGACGTTCTGCATAAACCCTGTGTCGGTGCTTAAGCGCATGACTGCAGCAAACTATGTGACATGGTAATTTTCAAACGGTAACAGCGTTTCCAAATGCGTCCCCGGTGAAATATGCTTTGGTGGCTTGAGAAACTGGCTACAAGATTTCTTGCATCTGGAACAGATTGTTGACGTGATGCACACCATGACCTACAGTTGGCTTATCACAGGGTTCTTCGCTGACCGGTCAGTGTTTCAATGGACGCCTTGTAGCACTACATATCGCGCTGGAACCAACGTTTGCTTTTGTGACCAAGCATGTGTGTTTGTTTTGTTGATCCTTTTTCTCTGTTTTGTATGCCAAGTGTGCCCCATCTGTTTATAGGTCGGCGAAGTTAGGCTTAAGGCTGCCTAATCTAAGTCTTTCAGTTTATAATGCATCGCATTTACCTTCATGAACGCTCTTCGCAAAGATTAAAGGCGATAAGGCCTTTCTGTTGTTTCATGAATTTTTATCTTAAAAAATATTAGATATCTGTCCAACAAGTTGTAGGATGTATACGTCTTGTAAGACAAGTAGTGAAATTCCGGAATGTGGAGTCTTCGGCATATGGCCCATGCATGTGCCCCTTTAGCAATTCGCTTGAATACACACACAAGCCTGCACACAAACATTCGCGGAAATACAACCCTACTGTTGTAGACAAGTGCATACATTCACGTTATCAAAGCCCGTCCGACGTGCTCAGCCCATCCAGCATGCAACGACAAAGCTTCTCCGATAGCTGAAGGAGATGCGGAAGTGTGAGGAGCGTACAAATACATGTGCCTCAATGCCTACATTAATAGCATTTGAATCACAACAGTAAATATACTGAAACCACTGGATAATAGCGTCTTTACCTGAAGAGAACAATAGACAGATTTAGAATAGCGTTTGTCGCCTTACGTGCGTTAAACGTAATCACCTTTGAGGGACGTTACGGTGCGCGTCCTTTCGAGACATTATAGAGACTTTTAGCTTGTACGCGATTCCGGTAAACGGGAGTGGTTTGGGCGGATTACCGGATGGTCGGGGCGTAAATGTGAGCGGTGAAGCCGCCTGGTGTTGTAGAGCTCAACCAGACAAACGCATAGCTAAAACTGCAGTAACTCACCATATCCTGCTTCGCCACCCGTGCAAATTTTTGGCAGCGGCGTAATTGTGAACACGATTACGCCACTGTCGAAAATTTACGCCAGCAGCTAAGCAGAATATAGTAATTAGCTCTGTGTTTGTGTGGTTGAGCTTTGCGCCACCAGCTGGCGCCACCAATCTGGCCGCTCACGTTGACGCCCCCGCTAAACCGGAAAACCGCCCGCGCTTGCCCGAATACCGGACACGCTAAAAGTCTCTATTTAGTTTACCGTATGGGAACGCAAACGTAAGAAAGGTGTTATGAAACAGGGCGCCATCTGATGCTTCGAGCAAAACGTATCCAAGCAAAGACAATTCATTAGCAATCATCCTGTTGTTGCGATGCCGACGCGTCTCGTTAGGCGTTCGGACACCGGAATCGCCGAACGATCTCAGAAATTGGACGCGTTATGCGCTGATAACTAACGTTTCAGTTGAGTTTAGAAAAAGCGAAAGCTCATTTCAATAGTTACTGGCGATCCACGCGAGTACCCTCATGAGAATTCACGCTGGAGCGGGAGCCATGGGTGCCGCCATGTTCGACAGTGCCATTTCTTTGCGTACGTAAACATTCGAACGTTAAACTCGCCAAATAACGTACGTTATCATAGCGCACGTAAACCGCAGAAACCCAATAACGTTCAGAGCATGCGCAGTGATGACAACGCTATTTCTTTACGTACGTAATGCGTTTACGTTTGGTTGCAAACACTAAACTAAAACTGTCTAATAATGTGATAGCACAATCAAAGAATCTAATATGCGCTTCAACCTGATATTTCGAAGAATCTAAAGGAAATGAAGTCGTGCTTTTTGGAGCGCATTATAAAAAATAAATGCATCCATGTAATATATTAAAGCCTACACGTGGGCGCTCCTTAGGGACATTGCCACCAATACAGCCTCGGAATAATGCGGCCTCAGGCAAGCCACTTCTGACTTGTGGCCGCTTCGCCTCAAGTGCAAACGAGTCAAGCGGTGGCTTCCAATGACATGAACAGACGTAAATCGGTATGAAATAAGACTTGACTGTTTCACACAAACACAGTCATTCTACAAAAAATAGCGTTTTTAGTAATTGCAGGCAAGGATTGCGCGTCTCAGAGCATCAACACAGCAGCAAGACAAACGAATAAATGGGAACAAATAAGCATTCCTAAAACACAGGCGATACGCTGGTGACCGAGATAAACTTGTTGGTTTTGTTTCTGAGGACTTGGACTTTCCTTAGCGATGTCCTACTTTTCTTCGAGTGGTAAGGGAGTTATGCGGAGGGAGGCGCAGCAGCCAGAACTGAGGGTGCTGCTTTGTCGTCTTCTTTCTTTTCATAAGCTTTTGTGGGCTAGATAATGGTCACGACAGAGCTGCGTTCAGTGTCCCGGAGCATCTAGCGTTGCAAAGCTATATCAGGGGCGACTTGTGTACGGCAGCAGAGCTGGAGTCCCAGTGCGGAGGAGCGCGACTTGCCTGGCGCTGCGCCCTGTCCGCGGCCAGCAGGAGCAGGTGCACGCACTCTCCTGCCGCCCCGAGCTGCCTCGCACGAGACGGGGCCGTCTCGGGGTGGGCGCAAGGGGGTGGTGGGAGCCGAGGAGCAAGCGAGAGAGAGCGGGGGCGGTGAGCCTGCGGTTGCGCGTCCAGTCAGCCCCAGCGCAGCGGACGGGTCTTCGGTCGGTAGGAGACGAGTCTTGCGGCACCTTCGGGCGGCTCCTGGTTGACGGACTGCGCGAAGAAGAAGCCCAGGGCGCGCTTGGGGCTCGGCGGCCGGTCGGCCAGCTCCCAGAGCCCGCTGGAGACCGGGGACACCGCAAGCTGCACCACCAGCAGAGCCACCAGCAATGCGAACGGACCCATCCTGTGCGCGGCCTGCAAACAGCAAGCACAACGCCCAGTTTTCAGTCTCGAGCGCCCCTGGGCTTCCCCTTCACGCGCGCCACCGAGGCCCTTGCGTGCGAGATGCAACCTCACTGTTGCACAATAGCTACACACACGTGCCCGTCATCTCGCCTTACCCCATGCACTTGGATTAGAAGAAACCGGCAGGCGAACTGTAGCTGAAAGTCGTTTCCTGTAATGAGAATATTTTTCAAGAAATTAAATAAATTATGAGATTTTACGTGCCAAAATCATTATCTGATTATGAGGCACGCCGTAGGGGGGTACTCCGAAAATTTGGACCACTTGGGGTTCCTTAACGTGCACTTAAACCTAACTACGCGGGTGTTTTCGCATTTCGCCCCCATCGAAATGCGGCCGCCGTGGCCACGATTCGATCCCGCGACCTCGTGCTTAGGAGCCCATCACCATAGCTACTAAACAACCACGGCGGTTTTCTTTGTTTGTTTGTTTGTTGGTTTGTTTGTTTGTTTTATGAGTGCTGTAGAGGGCAGGCAGAAGCCGGGTTATCTCGAAGAAAGCGGGCTCAAACAGGATGAACAGCAGCGCACCATGGCTCATGATTCTCACTGCTCCGTTTCACTGGCGCTGAAAAATTGTATTAAGTAAATGGCAGAAAACCCTTTACCACTTTGCAGCTAAGAAAAGAAAAAAAGAAAGAAAACCTCAAGACTGATCCAACAGGATTATAGGCAGCTCTAAATGGAGGAAACAATCAGCGCCTGGCATTGCTTGCTGCTGGTCAATGCCATGCAGCGTTCCAACCTGCAAGAGTGCACACAGCTACTGTGGGTCAGTATCAGCGTCCAAATGTTGTACCTTCCTGCAGTGCTTGCAGAAACAACAACAAAAAAATGTGAAGGAGAGTAGCAACTCATGGGATATGAGGAACGCCCAATGGGAGGCGGGTTCTCGATTAATTTCGCCTACCTGGGGGGCTTTAACGTGCACATATATCTAAGCACACGAGTGCTTTTGCATTCCGCCTCCATCGGAATGCGCCGCCGCAGCCGAAAATAGAACCCACAACTTCGTACTCGGCTCCAGAATGCCATAGCCTCGAAACCACCGCGACGAGTAGCAATGTAAAGTTTAACAGGAAAACGTTACAAGAAAGGTATTCCCTATCAGACATTTCGTACTCATGATTTTTTTAATACTCCAACTCTTTTAAGTGGCTCTCTTTGCAACATAAGGAGAAGCATGGTGGATGTTCTCCGCACTGTGACCGCTTTTTTTTTCTCCCTTCTTTTCACTTTAAAACCTGAGGGGAACGCCTCCTGCCTTTCAGCGATGGATATACAGTCCCAGGACCCGTCCACCTCACCATGAACATCTTCTAGACTGCCCTGCCTCAGTTCATTCGAACGGGGAAAAAAAAAATTACCGACGATTACGTTACTTCCTAATGCGAAATTTGAGCGCAGCAAATAAGCTGTTTCACCTTTTCGATAGATTGAGGCAAAGAAATCGAGCAACACATGTATGCGCTATCACAGAATTTTTTTTTTATTTTTCACACGTATTCCTTTAACAAAGACTCCACTAACAGTTCTTGACAGTCATGAAGGAAGCTTTGTGGTCGGAGAAATAGACTGATATATGTTCGACTTGGTACACCAATGCTTGATTCTCAAAGACGAGATCTATACAAGTGCCTCGCGAGGTTGTCACAGCCGTGGGACGCGTTACGAGCGAGAGGAACGGGATGTTCTCCCGCATAAGTGTTAGGAAATTGCTGTTTGTCTTTATGTCAACATTAAAGTCCCCCACTACTAACATCGGTGTGGATCGATGGACGGTTAATGCGAGTTGCAGGAAGTTGCGGCGCTTAGCCTCTGCTTCGGCGACGCGTACTCCTGGATCATCTCGACGGCGGCGACGGTAAGCTTCTGCTTCGGCGGCACGCACCTCTGGATTCTGACGGCGACGGCGCTGGGCCTCTGCTCTGGCAGCTCGTTTAGCAGCAGCAGCAGCAGCGCAGCAGACGGAGGACTTCCATCGGTCGTCTCGCTCATGGCTCAGAAAGAACTGGCAGATAATTTCGCAGTGGCGAACGGCAGCGGCAATTTCGGCTCGGGCGGTGCACATATACAGATCCGCCGCCACCGATCTGGCTCTCTGATTGCCACCGCACAGGGCGAACGGCAGCGGCAATTTCGGCTCGGGCGGTGCACATATACAGATCCGCCGCCACCGATCTGGCTCTCTGATTGCCACCGCACAGGGGTTGCATTGGAGGAGGAGCGAAGAAAGGAATTAAGTTCGAGCCGGCGCTTTGACAACCGGAGACTCGCAGGAAGAGGGGGGAGGGGGGCGGCGTGTACACCCAGCGGCAAACGATGGGGGCAGAAGCGCGCGCAGCAAGCGGACAACACGATAAAGGGAGGAGGGAAGAGATAGCAGCGACTGACTGATGCCGCTGACGCCGATAGTGAGTCAACCCCAGCTGCGGAGTTGGTTTCAGGGACAACGCCGCCGATGCCGACACAAACAATATGATACCCTCGCTTCCGCAGCGCTAAGAACCAGGTCTAGCCGTGGGAAGGTGGTCACGTATTCGTCGACGTGCCGGGGCCTACGTGAAATAACCGGCGCGTCGGCAACTGAAGAGCACCCTATCCGCCACACAAGAACAGGGGGGGGGGGACCCTTTCCTCCTCTTTCTGCATGGCGGCGACGGTGTTCTATGCAGTCACGTTATCTTGACTCTCTAGCGGCGTCAGCGGCATGCAGCGGTATCAGTCGGTCGCTGCTAGCGCTGGGGGGATGAAAGGGGGGCGGAGCTGGTTACGAGGCCGACGACAACGCCGACGACGACGCGAAACCCAGGAACGGACGCCAAAGAGCTGCGCTCTAAAAAAAACTCGAAACAATCCTGTGCACAAGGCCAAAAGAACTCTCAAATCATCTTTGGTGTCGAGTGCGCTTACACCGAAGCGCGCGTGCCTCAATGCTGGTCGCGTACAATCTTGCTTGTGCCTGGGGACTTTACCAGCAATCCACGTGTACTCAACAGGCAAGCTCTATCCTTGTATATATATAAAAAGTAATGCTAGGCTAAAGCGCATCTAGGAATCTATGTCAAGCGAAGCTTTCGTGAAGTGGTTAATGAAATGCTGTAAGTGTGCCCATTTAGTTTCAGCCTATGTGGCGCGTAAAGGAAACTAGCGCGCACGCATATGCTCTCGCGCAGCCGTGCTACGCAATGGGACACACGCGGCGTTCTTCTCAAAGAGCTAGTTGGCGCTGGCACGACAATACTATATACGTACAATTGTGGCCTAATGGCTGTGGCATCGGCCTGCTCTACTGGAGAACCGAAGTTCGCTCCCACCCTCGAGTACGTAATTCAATTGTTTTTTTAACTATGAGCTATTCGGCAAGACATCAGCATCCACGCTCAGGAAAGTCCGGGAGGGCTCGCAAAGAAAGCCTACCTTTACAACATTGCACCAAATGAAATAAAGGATATTATGCTTAACGCTACAAAGAAACTTCCGGGCTGCTGACGTGACCAACAGGAGTGCGAATTGCATTATGTGTAAGATGAAAAAATGGTAGGCGACCCTAGGTGTCTCTTAGTGGCACTCGCACCTCCACGTTGGTGTTTTGGTTAAGCGAGCGAACGTCTTTCCCCTGCAACGATATGCGGGCGAAGAGTGAGGAAGGGCGATGGGGGAAGAGCAGCGCGCGCACCACCTGGCGGGGCGTAGCCCCCTAGTGAGCGGCGCACGAAGAGCACCTTACGCGCCTTCTCCGGTGCTGACGTCAGAGCATGTAACGAGCGCGCGCGCGCAGCTGTTGTGAGCAAGCGAGCGAGTGAGCAAGCAGGTGAGCGCCGGGAGAGAAGTGGGAGAGGAGGGAGCGACGTCTCATCCGCTCTGCTAGCAGATTTATTTATTTATTTATTTCATAATACCCCTAAAGGCCCTCGAAGGGGTATTACATAGGGGTAACCGATACATGCAAAAATGCGAGCTTTGCGCGTTACGGATGTTCAGTCTATGCCAGGCAACTACTGTTTTCCATTAATTAGCCGGTTAAATATGCCGCCTTCTTGTATGTGACGTCATTAGTGATGTCATTACTTCCGCTTTCTATTTGCAGGTTTCCAGGAATTTCGCCTAAGTCGTGCTTACGGGGTGGGTCTCTAAAGACTAGGATCCTGTGCTTTGGTGTGCAGTAATCAGTGATTTCTAATTAATTCTAATTATTCCAGACGCTTCAGTAACTCATCTTGTAACTAAACTTATGCTGTTATCATATCTGTAGTGAAACCCATGAATTTTGTACTGTACTATTCTTTCTGATTTATTTTAACTTTCGTCCCCGGTCTTCTCAAGAGGTCAGTCGGAAGTGCTGCGCAAGAAACAAGACTGTCATTCGATGCCCGTGCACTAAAAAACCCCACTTTTCAACATCATCTCCGATGTCTCCTGTTTGAGCACGGTGTCACCGCAGTTGAGGTCATCTGTTAAACTAAAGTGGATACCGTACCAACTCGGACTGTACTGTAATGCGTGAAATTACCGGGACATACTGTATGCAGCCAAGTCATTCTAATCGCAGTCTTCGTGGAATCGACCCAGACACACGACTGATGTTTCCGCCTACCATCAAGAGAAGTCATGCAAGCTTTCTGCACAGGCTACGGAAAGGTGGCGTTCACTGGGTGTGGCCACATCTGGCCTTTGCGTCAATAAACTCCATAATTCTTTCATTCACTTGGTGGTGCCTCCATCTTATCGGCTATGCAGGCAGTCTGGACTGCGAAAATTGCGTTAAGCCTAAGGCATGCAGTGGAAAGACAGTCACTGGCAGTGCATCTGTTGAATTTCTGCAGTCAACCTTTGTCAAAAAATTTTCTCTTGGACTTTGGCGAGAAGCGAGAAGAAGCGGGGCGAGGCGACGAGCCGATTACGGACATAGACGAGTGGACCGAGACGCTCAGAAGGGACGTAGGCGCAGCAACGAGCGACGTTCCGCCCGAGGCGAACCTCGAAATAATTCACAGCAGGCTCCTACACATGTGGGAAGCAAAGCGAGCCCTCCTAAAGAGATGGAAATGCCAAAGACATAATAAGGCGTTGCGCAAACGCATAGCACAGTTAGACAGAGGCATCGAAGAACACGCACTTCAGGTATGCAGGGCACAGTGGGAAGACACGTGCAACGGCCTCGAGAGGGAGATGACCGAGGCGAGCGCTTGGCGCCTTTTTAGACACCTATTAGATCCGGAGGAGACTCGGGCCGCTCAAGGCCACAAGACTCGTAGACAAGTAAGAGATTATAGAGGCGATAACTTCCTCGACGCAATACGTGACCGTTACTTTAAGAAAGCCGAAAGCATCCAGCACGCCGAGCACGACGGCGTCACAAACGAGAAACTGGACGCGGAATTTAGCGAATCGGAAATTCGGATAGTCCTCTTCGAACTCAACACTCGATCGGCGCCCGGCCCGGACCGGGTTACCAAGAAGACTCTCCGCAACCTAGACGACGAGTCAATCTCCCGACTCGCGGCCTACGTCAATGAGTGCTGGCGAGAGGGTTCCCTTCCCGAAGCGTGGAAACGGGACCGCGTTATCATGATTCCTAAACCTGGCAGGTAAGTTACGCTCGATAATCTAAGACCGATTTCGCTTACGTCTTGCGTCGGCAAAGTCATGGAACACGCAGTTCTCACCTGCGTGACCGACTTTCTCGAAGATCATGACGCGTTCCCGCACACCATGCTAGGATTCCGCCGCAACCTCTCCGCACAGGACGTATTGCTTCAGCTTAAACACCAAATCGTAGACGACACTACCAGCTCCACTAAGGCAATTCTAGGCTTAGATATTAAAAAGGCCTTTGACAACGTTAAGCACGAAGCGATCTTAAAAACAATTAGAACATTAGGACTAGGCCAAAGAACGTATAATTACGTTAGAGATTTCCTCGCGGGCAGGCGCGCATGCGTCGTCGTCGGCGACGAGGAATCGCCGGAATTTGAGACGGGTCCGTGCGGCACCGCGCAAGGATCCGTCATATCGCCATTACTCTTTAATTTAGTTCTACTTGGTCTACCCGAGAAATTAACAGAAATAGAAGGATTACATCACAGTCACTACGCGGATGACATCACCCTCTGGGTTCCCGGGGGAGGATGTGACGGTCACGTCGAGCCAACGCTACAGGCAGGAGTAGATGCGGTTCAGAATTACTTGCGTGGAACGGGCCTCGAGTGCTCGGCTACCAAGTCCGAACTCTTACACCACAAACCCACCAGGAGAGGTCGTAAAACCCTGCGCGAAGAGGAAAGGGAATATTCCAAAATACGCATTACATTGGCAGATGGTACTCCCGTACCGCACGTAGAGAAAATTAGAATCCTATATGGTTACACCTGCAGGCAAACGGCCATAACGGAGAGACGGTGCGAATACTTCGTCGTTCGGTAGATGACACGATCCGACTCTTGCGTCGCATCACGAATAGACGCAATGGTATGCGTGAAGAGTGCGCGATCCGTCTCGTGCAGGCGTACGCGATAAGCCGCATAACGTATGTTGCCCCCTACCTGAGGTGGATCGGGTCCGAAAAAAACAAAGTCGAATGCATGATCCGAAAGGCTTTCAAGAGGGCGGTCGGCGTTCCACTCAACGCGAGCACCGACAAGTTTCTAGAGCTCGGAGTTCATAACTCCCTTAACGAGTTAATCGAGGCGCACGACGTTGCGCAATACGAACGATTATCGAGGTCAAAGGCAGGTCGATGCATCCTCGAGTCGCTCAGCATCGCGTACCACACTCAGCATGGAGAAAAGACGGCGGTTCCCGCCTCTGTTCGCGACCGCCTAATCATCCCGCCGCTTCCCAAGAACATGCACCCGACGCACCACGCCGGGAGACGCAACAAACGAGCAAGCGACCTTCAGAAGAAGTTTGGTAACAGCAACGAGGCGGTGTACGTAGACGCGGCGCGATATGGAGGAGGGAGAAACGCACACGCGATAGCGGTTGTAGACCGCTCGGGTAAGTGCCTCGCGAGCGCCACGGTGACCACGGGACACACGGAGGCGGCCGAAGAAGCCGCGATAGCCCTAGCACTCGTCGCGGTGCCGAACGCTGCGATCATGATCAGCGACTCGCAGGCGGCAATCCGCGGCTTCGCGCGCGGTCGTGTCTCGCGGGAAGCGGCCCGCATACTCCAAATTTCTGACGACGGCGACTCGTCGTCGCCCTCACAACCCCAAAATTCTGCGGTCTTCCTCCTCTGGACCCCGGCACACACCGATGTTCCGCTCGCGGGCAACGAGGCGGCCCACGCCACGGCTCGAGGTCTCACACGCCGAGCCGCCGCTGATTATGTGGCCGCCTCCGCCCCCGAGAGCGGGGCATCGGATCTGCCGGATCGGGACACTACAACAGAAACACAGCAACAAGAAACACACTGGGCGTGGGGCGATCGCCTAACCACGTTCAGAGACCTCACCCAACACTACAGACTCGAAAGACGCACATTCCCGCCACCGCACGATAAATTGAACAGGAGCGAGGCCGTAAATTTACGCTTGCTCCAGACACACACCTACCCTAGCCCCGCTATCTTACACCACTGCTATCCGCGTTTATATCCAACAGACGCGTGTAAAACATGCGGACAGAGAGCAACGCTGCGACACATGCTCTGGGAGTGTGCCGGCAACAACGGTAATCAAACCAGCTCCGTTCGCGACGCGTCCATAATCGCGGCCGTTGCCATAGTAGGAGAAGGCTCGAGCTCGCTTCTTCCCGACGCCGCCCCGGATGCGGGAACCGCCGGGGACCTTCTCCGTAGGCGTCGCCGCCGCTGGGAGGTGGCTATCAGAAGTTCAGAGCTGGCAGACCAGCTCTGGGCCGTCCGGCAAGCCGAAGATGCCGCTCGAGTCCAAGGACTTCGAGCCGTCACCTGAGGCCACCACATCAAGAACTGCCGGACTATTCTTTACTAAAGTTTCTTCTTTTTCTTCTTCTTCTTGGACTTTGGCCGAACCCTTCACATTGACGGGATGTTCGCAAGGCTGCCATCAAATTCCCGCCCGAGAGTGATGTTTGAATAGATTGTGCTGTTCCTATTTATTCAAACCACCATTTTCGTCTTCAACAACATTTTTCTTTCTCTTTCATTTTACTCCCATTCCCCTAACCCAATGCTCAGTAATCACTCACAACTTTGATTCAGGTTGACCTATCATAATATCCATCATAATAATTCCCCCCTCTCTCTGTCTGAGTGCTAATGAAAACACAGGGTGTCTAAGAAAAACAAACAAGAGCAATAGTCATTCAAACGTGTGAGCGCCTTGTTGCAGCAATATATTGCTGATAACGCTGTGACACTGCTGGAAAGTTTGGTCTGTCCAAGTTCAAAAACTTCGTAGAAAAACACAATTTTCGCAATGTTGTTTGCACTAAACACGATAGAGCATAACGCCTGAATGGCGTGTACGGCGTATACCGATGTCGCAGATTGTGTCCACTATGACCTGCATGGAAGGCCCAACTCTGCTCTGTGTCCGACCTCCAGACGATTCTGGACCAACATACCATAGTATCCAATGGTCAGACCACATACAAAGCCCGAATCCAATGGACAGTAAAGCGCAGCTTACGAATGTTTGGTGTAATCACCACTGTAACTTCTCTACGCAGCAATTCCAAGGCAGCACTACAAACTCTGAAGTTTGCCCTACGTCATGGTTCTGAAATTAGGCACGCTCACCTCCAAGCTTCCCAGAACGGACACACATAATAATTAACGAGCCACTGCAACGAGAGTGCCGATGAAGCAGAGCGTTCGGCCCACCAAGATCAGTGCGTGCCTTTAGCGCCTATACGTACAACCAAAGGTTACGGCGCTTAGCAGACGAGTGCACGATGTGAGACAAACGACATATACGGGCACGAACGTCCAACTGTTTATTTACCAAAAACCACGCAATTTTTTACAAGAAACCAAAGTGAAAAATAATCACAGTAGAGCTATGCAGGGATGATAGGAGCTAACTAATTTAATACTGGGTCGTGGTAATGTAACGGTACTATTCCAATGCCTTTACTTGTTGCACTTCGTCAGTGGTTCGTGTGACGATCCACCCTCGTTATTAACAGGATCAGCGGGCCGTGAACCGCGGCTTATAAGAGTGGCATTACACAGTGGCATTATACACGCCATGCACTACTTATCCCCGTCATTGCTTCGTAATTTATGCAAAGCTGTATTGTTTCTTCACCGGAGGATGATTAGACGGAATGCAGTTTTATTGCATGCTCTAAGCTTCATTATCGTTCTTGTTTTCTGATGAGAAGGCTTCATGGTGTTCGTATATTCGCCACGAAATTTAAAGGCCACAGATGGGTCAGAAACATTATTTGCTGACACAGGTAAGTGCCCCAGATATACTAAGCTTGCTTGCTCTGCGAGCGAACATATTTGAGTGATTAAATTTCCATAAACAGCCGAGTGAAACTGATATCGGACTAACAAACAGCGCATCAGTGCCGTGACTAAGAGGCGATGCAAAAAGGAAAAAAAGGAAATCGTGCATTGCGGAGAAGGGGACAGCGTCGGCAGTAGGCGAGCGGCCCGTTTCCTTCGAATTCTTTTGTAGCTGCGGTTGCGAGAGTGGGAGGCTGCTGTCCCCGTCAGGAACCGAATACGCGGGGAGCACCCACACGGCGCTGGCCGCGCGCGATGCGGCGACCGATTTAGCAACAGCGCGAGCCCAAGCCGCCCTGTTTTGCACGTGATTTACAACAAAGACGGATGCACCCGATATAAGTGAAGGAAAGAATAAAACCGCCGAAGGCAGCGCGTAAACAAAAGCTGATGGCGGCCTCGACGGGAGGGCTCCGGAAATGTCGCCACGACTGCGTCGCCGCCGCCGCCGCGACACTGGAGCCTCTGCAAGTGGCGCGGTCGACCCGCGGCAACGATCATGTGTTCCCCCCCACCACAACGGGCCACCGAGGCCACAGCCGCAGTACAATGCAGCCGCGCCGGTCGTCACACTCGCCAGCGACGCCACCAAAGTGGAAGTTATTTCGGTTGGCGCTCCCACCGTAGACAAACCAAAAGGCACCGCGCGCAGTGACCGCGCGCGAGGCCGCATCTCCGGTGTCGCAGTACGCGGCGATCGTCGCTACATCAGCGGGATACGCGCGCAACGGGGCTCGTCCAGCCATAGCCGTGGAGACGGCGCCGCGCTTCCCACAGCAACAGAGAGAAGCGGCGCTGCCGCAACAAAATTGTTTACAGCTCGCATCGCGTTACGAAGTGACCTTTCCATCCCGTCGACGTCTCACTGTACTGAGTCGCTGGGCAGTCCATAGGATTCTTCAAAAGAAATATGCCAACGAAATAGTTTTCTTCTATTGCTTACCTCGCGTTGTTCCCGAGCAGCTGTTCTCTTTCTGTGGCTTGTAGTGAGCGAGGGCTTCTTGTTGTGCATCGGTATTCCCAAAAATATACTTGCGCCAGCATTGTTCGTAAAAGCAGGTAGGGGTATTCTGTACGTGTAAACCTAGTGGAATGTCCATTTCTGCCGTCGCTGTTTGGCTGCAACTGCACGAACGAGAAAGAGACAGGCTGAGGGGCGCCTGTCTCCTTCTCGTGCGTACCCCAGCCCAGCCAATGAGCACTTCAACAACAGACAAAATGGACAGTCCGCTAGGTGGACACTTACAGAATACCGGCCCAGGTTCCATTCAGTTGTGACGTTGGACACATCTTTAGCAGAAGCAGCCGGTCATTGGGAAATAGCATTTACGAAATAAACGCTCCGTGAATGTGACTTTCTTAAAATCAGGGCCCGTATTGACGAAAAAAAAATCATAATCTCACGCACTGTGGCAACTATGTAAGCGAAGCCTTGATTAGCCGACAAGACAAAACGGCACATCACGATTAAAAAGGGCAAAGATAAGTTTTATTCAGGGGCAATATTCTAGAATGATCACTTCCCAAATTCGCGTGTTTTAGCACCGGAGGCGACCAAGTATAGAGATTCGTGAAGATAGCGAGCTTGGCGCAGCCCCAGAAACGCGGTCAGATGGAACCGCGTGTCTCGTTGTTTGTTGCGAGAGAGAGCCCGACGCACCGGCAAACGCCCGCGCAACCACGGCGGGAAGAAGGGAACGCAAGATCGTGCTCGTGCCGCGGCGCAACTTTTACGCAACTAGACGATACTGCCGTGATGCGCGGAAAGCACCACCATCTGGTGGTGTTGCAGGAAATTAAACTTTGGCTCACATGACTGATTTCACCACTCTCATTGGTGGAAGCGCGCGTCATCGCGACATGAACCGTTCTTGTGGCATAGAGCAGTGACTGATTCTACTCGCAGACAACAAACGACTACGGCAAGTCAGATCCTAGAGTGTCTCTCAAAGAAAGCTTCGCTTTAAAATTTCTTACACCTGAACTATTCGTAAGAATGGATGCCAGCTAATTGTGCTGCCTAACATATCATTATCGAAGACGACCGGCCAATGGCAATTATGAACAAAGAGCTTTAGGCATTTGGCGCCACTTTCTCTTCTGTTAGATGCTCTGGCAGCTATCACAGCAGCTGCAGGTGCTGCTTTGAGCCAGCAGTGGAGGCTGCATACGATACTCTATATATAGCTTAAACGTCTTTTTAAATACAAAATATTCAAATAGAAACGCCACTCGCGAGGCTCTCTTGTAGGCACTGAGGTATTTTGGAGTTGGTGGTCGTATGTACCACTGGATCTCAGGCTACCCCGCTCATCGGTCAGTCTACATGTGGACAAAAGAAAGTGACACAGTGCCGCACACAGTGCATCGAGGAGTTTCCCAGAGGGGTGTTTCAAGTCCGGCTTTATTCAACATCTCTCCGATTAGACTAAAGAATTGCAGTATCACATCAGTTGAAATCTCTTTACATGCAGATGACATCCGTATACGGGGCTGTGGTGCCAACCTACGTTTCCTACATGCAATATTGCAGAAGGCTAGCAATTCTATTGAAAAATTTCTATTTGCACGAGGTCTAACGATGTCACCAGATAAGTGTACCGCCATTGCTTTCAATAAACTTGATTTCTCGCGCTACACATTAAAGCTAGAGGAGGAGTAGATATTAATGAAGAGAAAGGAGGAGAGGTCGGCCTGGAGAGCGTGCCTCTGGCCTGCTACTCCTCACTAGGGAAAGGGAAAGTGGGAAATACAGGGAAGGGTAGGTGGCGGGTGATTATGTTATGGTACAATGAGATACTATATACACGTTGTCCTATATGCGGATGCGCACTGTAGACGCAATACACGTAAGAGCAATCTTGTCCATACAAAAGTAATCTTGTCAGAAAAAGTTATTGCGCAAACACATTTCGCACTAACTGCACGTCTCACAGCTTCTAGAGGCGATCGTCTAAACCAGTCTCACTTAAAAAGCTCAAAAGTGATTTTATGGCACGTTGGGCACAGTGAACACACCTCCACGCGCCCAAAAGCTTTTCTTCTGAAAAGGGGCGGGAGTCCAAGCTGTCAACTGTAGATTTGAGTGTTCTTCGTTCGGCCGCATATTGAGGGCACACGCAAAGTACGTGAGCTATTGTCTCGAGAGTGTGACAGACGCTACATTCAGGGTCCCGTGTTTGTCCAATCTTGTGAAGGTATCGGTTGGTGTATGCCACACCCAGCCGTAATCGATGAATGAGTGTTTCCTGGCTTCTCCGCAACCGAAGTGGAAGCCGGAATTGTAATCCAGCGTCAAGTCTATGGAGGCGCTCTTGTCGATGTTCGGGGTTGTCCCAATGTCGTGCCGTAGAAGCTTTAAGGGAGGTATGGAGCAAGGCGTTAATGTCATACCGGGAAAAATGCATATTTATAATAGCTCCGTCAGTGTGCGCCTTTTTTGCTTCTGCGTCAGCCTGTTCGTTTCCAGCTATTCCACAATGGCCAGGAATCCACTGCAGCATGATGGTATGCCCGGAATGAGACGCCTCAGCAAGCAGAGACATGATGTCATAAACCAGAGGACTATATGCGGTTCTGTCACTCATATAATTGCTGATGAGTTGCAGGGCTGTTTTTGAGTCACAGAACACTGTCCACTTCTCGAGACTCTGTTGCAGTACGCAGCGAACTGCTTCTCGAACTCCGGTCAACTCAGCTGCTGTAGACGACATCCTGTGTCCTATCTTGAACCGTTGTGCGATTCCCTTTCCTGGCACCGTGTAGGCCGCCGCGGAAGAGGTCTGTGTCACAGAACCATCTGTAAAAACATGTTCGTAATATCCATACAAGTAAGCAATGTATGATAGCGCGAAATGCTTGAGCCCAGCAAGCGGCATCTTCGACTTCTTCGTTATTCCAGGGATTGAGAGTCTCACCGGTTGCGCACTCTCCCATTCGGTATGTGTGAAGTCACACGTTTCTGGGCGTGGCAATCGACAGAGTAATGACGTGGACATACTAAAGGAAAAAAATTAGATCATAAGCGAATATCTTCCATCTGCTATCAAGTAACACTGGAGGCGGCTCTTGAATGCACTGCTATGCATGTATACGGCTCTCTGTGAAGATCTCCTGTGATACAGCATTCATATGCCACAGGGATTTTCCCCAAACCGCATAAAAGCGCTCATAGGTACGCAAGCAAACGACTTGAGGGTGTGCCTCGGCCTACTGAAAAACACATCAAGTGTCGGAACCATTGAGGAAAGCAGACGCCTATCGGTTGCAGTGCGTCTGCAGCAAGAGTTTCTTCGAGTTCAGAGTGTGGGGTCATCCGCTTGCTTCAGGTAGCGGTCCTGCGGCGCAGAGCGTGCTCCGGTGAGTTATCAAGGCTCTTCTATGCCGACGAAGCCATCGTGAAAAATTTATTTTCTTGTCAATTGTCATTCAGTGCCTGGGTTCAAGCGCGAGAGAAATGGTCCACCCATAAGAGAAATGGTCCGAAATCAGCGGCTTCGAGAGAAATGGTCCAAATACGTGCCTCGAAAAAAATACGCGTCGACACTGGTATCTGCACACGCTTGGTGTTTACAGCGATCCCTCTGGACATGTGCAAACCATTAGTAAGGATTTCTATATGAAATCGATCCATCTTGTCACTTTTATATGCCGCGAGGCCTCACTACACAAGCCCAAACCTGGCTTGAAAGCATCAGACTCAACGTAGCCTGCACGAACTACTTTAAATGGAAGTTTCAACTCACGGACTCGCCAATGTGCCCTGAATGTAACGTCCCTGAAGACCTCCAACATGTTCTGTGCGACGGCTGCTGCTACCCGTCAGAGACAGTCTTGGAAGGCCGCACTGCACCTTCAACGGGACTCAAGCTTGGAACTGCGGCACATTCTCGGCCCGTGGCAAAGCCAGACCTGAGCGTTGCGCGCCACGAAAGCGCTGCTGATGTTCCTGAGGGCCACAGGCCTAAACGAAACTTTGTATATATATATATATATATATATATATATATATATATATATATATATATATATATATATATATATATATATATATATATATATATATATATATATATATATAAATATATATATATGTATGTGTGTGTGTGTGTGTGTGTGGACAAAATTCGCACATAATCACTACATTAGCCCAGCGCTCGAATTAGTTCACATAGTCCTAGAGCCTATGCCTTCCTTTACTATAGAATTTTAGGTTTCATACAAATATATAATTGCCCGTTATGCTAAAGTTCTTGTTCGTCGATTGGCGGTGCGTGGGCAGAACGTGCACTTGTGGCACGTATTCCCCGTCGCCCACGACCATGCCACTGCCTGAACGCCGAAGACGCACTGGGAAGCGGCAAACCTTATGTTGCGTGCGCTCCAGTGGCACCGACCAACCACGGACGACCAAAAACTAACGCTCCGCCATTGCAGACGCTGTATCGGCCACTGTCATCCCGCTTGGACGGAAGTTTAGGCGGCCGACGAACCAAACGCGTCGCCCTCCTTAGTATTCACGCAAAGGCACATTTTGAGGCGCAAGAAAGGCAAGATTTCCCAGCGAAAAGTCCCCGCATTTCTCTCTGGAGACTTTTTGGGCCGGGCAAACGCGAGAAAGAAGCTCTCGTGTAAGCAGCCGCTGCGGATCAGAGGCCATGCGATCGGCAGCGGGGCCAGCGCTTCACTGATGGCGTGCGCTCATGCTGATTCTCGGCGGTGTATGGGAACGCACACTCAGCGCACGAACACCCAGTGAGGTTAGCGTACCTGTCGTTGTCACCCTCCAGCGCTCTGCTCCAGCGGAAATGTCCAATAAGTCTAAATGGACTAATGCAAAGACGCAAACTTGTGAAACAGATGAGGCCGTTGCTGAAATACCAGGGTTCGCGTTCTTTTTGACATGTCATCAGGTCGTAATCATTAACTACGAACAAACAGGTGCAGGTTTCCCACCGGACTGTCCGGTATGAGCACTGGTCCCGAGCGGCGTGGTGTATATGGCTTTAACTGAGGTGGAGCACATCTTCCATGCGTGGTTCTGAACCGCAGGCGACGTGCTCCCTTCTCTTAGGTCAGGCTGAGCACGTCGTAAAAGCGTTCACTCAGAGCGAGTTCAGAGACCGCACGAACCAACAATTTGGGGTGTTTGGTGCGATGTTCTTTTAAGCGAAGTTTTTTTAGCCCCTTTCTGTGAAAATTTTTCATACAACCTCGGTGGACTGCGCAGGCGCACGCTTACGTGAAAACGCCACGTTCCCACAACTCGTGGAAATTGCGCCACAATATGTATGCGCTAGTACCGGCTTATATATGGTGCCTCATTCGGACCAGACATCCTGCACCCTTTCCGCACGCTTAACTCTCATGGATATCTAATCAGCCGTGGTTGACTGCGACGTTCTATAATGGTTTTCCCCTACATGTGTTCTTAATTGACTCATGTGATTTATGACGCATGTACATAGTAGCAAGTGATTTCAACGCGCGGAAATCGTCAACACGGGGTATTTCGGCAGTAGCATGAGCACTTGCGTTTCGCAAATAACTGGGAAAAGTAACGTGTACTACCTAGTAACGATTCAGGAAGATGCAATTGACGTCACCAGACATATATGAAAGAGAGTGCCCAAGACCCTTTCTCTCATTTGTGAACGACACCCCCTTGAATGATTCAGGCTGCTGCGGAACAAGGAGAACGGAGACAACCGGAAACCACGGACACGTCGTAATCTGTAAATAAGGAGACCTGCACATTGTAGTACATACCACGTGTTTTGTTTCAGTGCACCGTTCTCCAAAACTAACAAAGTTTTTCTTGCACGGATAGACAGGGGTGTGTCCTGACAAATTCTTTTTAACGGGAAGTCCTCTTTGCGAGCCCTCTCGGACTTTGCTGTGCGTGGCGTCGGCGGCTGCTGCTGGCTCACACCCAGAAAAAAAGCAGGATTATACGTTCGGCGGGGGGATCGAGCCTCTGTCTCCCAACACAGCAACCCGATGCTTTAACCATTAGGCCACAACAGCACGCGTACTTCTCTTGTGCCAACGCCAAGCAGCTCCTTGAAACGATTTGCGAGTGCGCCGCCGTAGCACGCGCGCGCGCCAATTTTCATAATATGCGCCTTCGTTCGCGCGAGAGCTTTGTGGCGTCCGAACGCTTTAAATGCTGTGGTGGCAGCTGTGTCGCATTTCTATTGGCCGGCGGTTGCGGGTCCCGTTCGTCGCCAAAGTCCGCTGCGCGTCGTTAGTCGCGATGCGCCGTTTCGTCTTGCAGTTTTACCGAAGCTTCACTTGCACCGAGTACCACGGTGCGTATAGGATATTTTCGCCTTATTTGAATGTCAGGACAACTTTCTCGCGTTAGCAAATTTTTATGCGCTTTGCTGTAAACTCAACTGTTTCACTATGAGCAGAGACTGCTTGTCACAGGTCATGCGCTCAATATGCAAGACGCATAATTCGTATATATGTGCATCTTTATGTCAAGTTCTTAGTATGTCTTTAGTGCGTTTCGTTGACTCCAAGTGACTGTGAAAGCTTTTCATTATTTATATCACTTACGCTGTATTATCCTATCGTTGTTTTTTTATTCTAGTTTTTCCTTTATAGGCAATGAATTTGGGATAGCGGGTTCCTAGCCAAACTTTCCATACTGTAGCAATTAATAATACAACTTAGGAAGGCAAACTCGACCGCGCATTTGTGCTGATACTAGCCAACAGAAAGGCTTCAAAATACAAAAATTAAAGAAGGCGCTTTTGCACCACACCTGTATTTCCATCTATATTTTCCGACATATTTTTTTTTATATTAAAGGGAGGTAAAACTACTAATCTATCAACTAGCAATCGAACCATCAATAAAGAGCAGTGCCCTTATGTAATGGGTCTAAGCAATGTTCATTTCCATCCCTCAGTGAGATGAACGTATACGCGCGAAGAACGATGTATACGTGCAACGAGCGCCGCGGCACAATATGGCATAAAAGTCAATAACGCCATCAGCGTTTCCTGAGGGAAATGCAGCAACCTGATTTTTTTTTTTTTTTTTTTGGGGGGGGGGGGGGCATGGCGCTTTTAAAGAATTTCTGGGCGTAACGTCTAGCATATGAAATTACATTTACAACGTTGAACATTCGCTGGCGTTTTCCGGAGAGCGACGCGCTGCTATTTTCGAACGCGGTCACGCACTGCAGTTCACATTCCACAGTAAATGAACTTCGTGACGACTCCGCCGCGACTCATGCGGCTCAGCCGCGGGACCCGTCTCCAGGTGCTCACGCGAAGCGGGCGAGAATTCTCCGCGCCAAATTGCGCTCGCGCAGAGCGCCCAACGGCACGTGCGGCACGACCGAAATCGAAACGGAGCATTTCAACTAAATTCCGTCGCAAAAGATTTTGGCCAATTTGTTTCTCCCCAAGGGGGATGTACTTGAGCCGCCTTCGTCTTATAGCGCCGAGCAATCGCTTTGCTAGGTTAACATTCTTTGTGGACAGAAAAGTCAAGCGCTGTGTAACGCGAGTTAATACTAGCGGATGTTCCACTGACCACGTGGAAAAACGAAGCACCTGCAATAAACTCGGCGTTCCAACCTCAGCGCCTGTGACGCGCAAACTCACTTCCGCGTGACGCTGTCAAGCAAGGTAGTGAAGCAAACAGGGAGTGAGCACATCCCATTATTCTCTGGCTGCATAAAATTAACAATATAAACGGCAAAAACCTCAAGTTCCAATTTCTATCTCAATGAAAATGACGTAAATAAATAAACTTTATCAGGAATGCATTATTGAGGCAACCGTGAAGAAGAAAAAAGAACAAGAAGTTTAGGAATCACCAAAACATGCCATATCCACGGGTGGATTATGCAACCTTGTTGACACTTCTGACATTTAAGAGCTGTGTCTGTAAAACACGATTTCGGCATTCGATTGTCTTTAACTGCATAAATTTTTTTTAATTGACTCTACAAAACGCGTCTACCCATAGTACACTAGAATCGTTAGTAAGGGCAAATGTCAGTCAATTCTGATACTAGGAATACTATTAGCGAAGGCGACCGGCCAATGGCAATGAGCACTTACGAACGAAGTAGCATTGTGAACTCAGCCCATCCTTCTTGCTTTATTCGTTTATTTTTATATTCATACACTGTATGCAGAAATTTCTTCCCCTCATGCACAGTTGCTTCAATGTTATCCACATACTCCGATCCGCAGCTTTTGGGTGGCCACTGTAAGCCCTCGTAGGAAATCGGTTCGATATGTGAGCTGTATCGAGCGTTGGAGAAACCTAGGCGGGCATAATGTAACGACTACACTCGAATGCTAGTCTTTTTCGCTCCTTGTCAGTGGCCCGAGGTGCACATCGCCTACGTTATCGCCAGCATTGGCAGACCGTGAACGGCGAATGATAAGAAAGGAATAGTACGGAACGAAAGGAATCACAAAATTACATCATCCCTATATGCGGCTTTTGGAGAGGTCAGGGACGTGTCATGAGGCCAAGTCACGAAAGAATCCATTCTATACAAGTAAAACGCCGCAACTCATGTGAATCAACACGTTGCTTCATTTTCTTTCGCTTTTTTTTTCTTTTGCACGATATCAAACGCCGCATACATGGTTAGGAATACCCGAAGGATTCTTTTTCTCTAGGTTCTATTCTCTTTTTTTTATCATCCGCCGTTCACGTACGGCAGGCTGGTCCTGGTGATAACCTTGGCGGAGTGCCTCTCAGACCGCTGGCAAAGAGTGAAAAGGAATAGCATTGGCATAGAATCGCTACATTGGCCCAGCCCTGGAATCCATTCACATAGTTGTAGAGCGTATACGCTTTACTTTGCTTAGGATTTCAGGCTTCATACAGAAATCTCGACCACGGTGGCCGCATTTCGATGGGGCCGAAATGCAAGAACGCCCGTGTCTCGTACATTGGGGGCACGTTAAAAACCCTCCCTGGTGGTCAAAATGTATCGGAATCCCCCACTACGGCGTGCCTCATAACGAAATCATGGTTTTGGCACGTAAAGCCCGGAATATAATTTCGGGCTTCATACATTGAACAGTAAGTTTAAAACAACTGGCATACCTCGTTCGCAGATAAAAGGTTGATGAAATATAGTCCTCGTAATAGAGAACCAATCGGTCTCCATGTCCAGCAAGCGGTGTTCTTTGCCCGTCCCAGCACTTGCTCCTTAAATGCAAGTGTGAAATTTCCCCTCGACTTACCATCACCTAACTCAAGTACACCCACAGCGTCTACGGATTCTATATAGGTGAAGCCCTGTGGTAATTACGGTATTTTTATAAGTCACCGAGCTCGCTGTTTCATGCAGTGGTGGCTAATGTATGTGGTACTGAATGTGATGCGCGCAAACGACGTCATACTAGGTTGCTTGTAATCCTTACGAGTTTTCGCCATGTGGGTCTCGCGATAAAGCTCTCTCTATCGATAAAATCTGTCCACGTGGACTAGAACTAATGGTTTTAATGCCCGTCGGTCACGCAACTAAAATGGCACATTATAATTGTGCTCTCCAATAGATTTTGAGTAGCTAGTTAATAATAGCCAATACCGAAACGATTATTTTGATAAGGTTGTGTACCTGCCACAGCGGCTCCGCAGGTGTTATACGCTGCTGAGCACGAGGTTGTGGGCGCTCATTGGAGCGGCGGCCGCCGCATTTCGCGATGCGGGTGAAATGCAATAACTATGGAGAACCGTGCTTCGGGTGTGCGTTGAAGTATCCCAGAAGGTCAACATTAATCCGAAGCTTTCTTCCACTATGGCGTCGCTCATAACCCACTGTGCGGTTCATGGACGTTAAACCCCACCATTGATTTTTTAAACAATTATGTGCATATGTGTTCGCCTGTCTAGCTTACGCCTAAAAGGTCTTGTTGAATAACTATGCAAATTTCTAAATTGCGGTAGGTAATGGACGGTTCATTTAGTTAGAAAAGAATGCACGAAAACGTCATGACAGCGATGTATGTTCTCATACACGAGCCTTCTTTTATGGCGCACTATAATTTTTTTCATTTTTTTTTACATGACACTGTTTTGCAGTCTATAGCCACACATTTCTTGAGGCCGCTGAAAATTATTGCCCGGTGTGGCCCCCTCACTTCTGCAATGGTACAGTTTCTAAGAAGAAAATTAACCATTTTTCGCTATCATCCGCAATGCCTATTCCCTGATGGCACAGGTAGCGAGTAAGCGTTGTCGCGCTTGTCGACGCTGTAGCAGACACCCGGAAAAGGAAGGAAGAACAGTGATTGGCGGTCAGAGCAAGCATCCCCCTCTACAGCCGCCTGATGCGTTATCATCATGTAAGACGTTTTCTTTCCTTGTCGTTTAATACGAATTTTTGTTCCCTTCTTGCTCTCATACGACGCTGCAAGCTAAATGCACCGCGACTGCAGTTGCACGCTTAGCGCAAAAATGTTTCAGCTAAGAAATTGCGCACGAGAACGCAGCTTGGTAAATCCGGTTTAAAAGATATGGCACGTATTCACAAAAACCTCTTACTTGAGAATTGCTCGTAAAAGAAAATTGAAGCCAACCCTCGTGCTGGACATACTATTAGCGAATGCGGCTAGCCAATGTCACAGAGTACTTACGAATGAGGGGCCGAATTCACAAAGCTTTTCTTTTGTAAGTACTCTTTGGCAGTGGCCAGCCACCTTTGCTATGGTAATATGTCCAAAGTCACGATTGGCTGGCACTTGCCTTTTTGAACAGCTTTAGCGTCGAACGTTTTTTGCAAATACGGGCCGAAAAGGCTTCGTCAATACGGCTCTGTAAGTTTAAGGTGTATAAGATGTGCTAGTGCAGCAAAACCCACGCACCTATTCGTTCGCAAGCAGCTTTCCTAGCTCTCTAAGAAACATGGTAATTGATAAAATAAAAAAAATACGAGGACGAATTAAAAACTGACACCAAACTAAACTAAACCTTTATTGCGCGAAATGCTCAAGAAATTGCGTGATATTATGAACGGAATACATAAAGAAAAAGGTATAAACAGCTGTCACACACTAAATCACTTGCTGGTTCTACTTCAGTAATTTATTTCATGGCTCTTTATAGGTTTTTTTTTTTTTTTTCTGGAGGGGGGGGGAGGGCAGTATATATATTTAGGCATATTTAATTAGCATTTAAGCAATAAACCTTTACTAGCGAGCTAGTGCTTGTGATATCAGCTCTTTCTATCCTTATCGTATTCTTCCACGCTTTACCTTTTACCACAAGTAGGTATACCAACCAACCCTACTTTACATGGTGGTTCTCTCAGAAACATTAAAATGCTGAGAAATATAGTGGGCGCCGGAAATGCAAAGCACGCAAGCATCTGGTGCCGCGGTCAGGCGGCGTACCTGCCTTCGCAGAAGGCGCAGCAACGGCTGCTTCGCGAGACACGAATGTGGTGCAGAATGCCCAAAGCTTTTCGTTCTTTAGAAAAGTTATTTGCCATTGGCCGGCAGCCTTCGCTACTTCTCTCTTGCGAACAGTTCTAGTGTGAGAGCTTTTTGTGAATACGGGGCCGTAGTCTTAGCTTTTGCGCTTTGTATACGTCCCGATGGCGCAATCGGTAGGAACGTCAGTATCCATTACCCTAGGTTACGCATTCGAAGCAGGCAGCATTCCCTTCTTTTGTTCTGGTAATTTAGTTGTACTTTATTTATTACGACGTCCATCATCGCAGTGACGTGATCATGATAATTTAATATTGCAGTGACCATACTTAACGTCGTTTCAAGCGATGAGTGTGTATATTGCCAGTTTTCACCGGTAAGGAGGCGTGACTATACGCCTGCTGAACTCTGTAGATTGCGGTCAACATTTAAAGGAAACGTTCTAATACCCCGATCCGTTTTGTTCGCACTCTAGCCTAAGTGGTGGCTTAAACTATGTTAATGCAGTGCAAATGTATGTAAAAGGGTGCCAGAGCCAAATCCACAAGTCATCTGTCGATAGCCGGCGATTGTGTACTTGAGAGAGGAAAAAAATCGCCCGTGCACTACACTAACGTACGCGTTCCCTTTAACACTGGACTGTGCTGCAGTGTACATTGGTATCCGTCAATAGGCCCTCTTTAACGGATAAAATCACGAAAAGATTTAAACGCTTGTTCTGCCCTAGTGCTTGTCCTACGACATCTACTCTGACTTGTTTAGGTCTTTCTTCGCCACTCTCGCACCCAATACAGCGCTAATGGTTGTGGCCGTGCTAAAGCAAGAACACAAAGCGTGAAACGCTCTGTTGCCCTGCCTTCTCCATATAAGACGGCAAGAGCAGCCCGACACTGCTTTGTCAACTAGCATACTTTTGCACTGCCCTCTAATAGCGCGCGGGCTCTCAGGCATGTAGGTTATTGCGACAACAACATGGCGCGTATTTGTCACGGTCAACGCAGCGTGACTAAACTATTGCCCACTTTGCTTCGTCGTAACTGGGTTCTTGAGTAAAATGAAAGAGAAGTAATGACATTGCACAGCGAGCAAAGGTAAGAGCGCCACGCATGCACTTTCACTGTAAACGGAAAAGGTAGACGTCGCCATCTTTACTTTTTGTAGCGTCAACTGCCGTCCGTCGTCCGTAAACTGTGGTCACTGAGAAAGGCCCTGATTGCCCGTGAGAAAATGGCCCGCGACAAAGCGAGCGCGACAGTGCGGACATCGTTATCTTTGGGCTACAGACCCCATCAAGGCGAGCTTTTACTGCGACACAGGCTGTGAGCTTCGAGAAGCCGCGTGTTCCGTGGAGGTATAGAAGCAAGAACGATCTCGCAAGCCCTGCGTCCCAGCCAGAGACATTCGTTTATCCCACGCGCGGGCGCGCGTTTGTCTTCTCTCGTCGCTCGCGCAATTTCTGAGTCGGTGTCGCCGGGTGGCTCTTCAGCGACACCTCTCAGTTGAAAATTACAACAGGTACGCTGGCGCGCTATAGCTTGAAGCCTATGTATAGGTTCCGAGCGTTGCACGTACATCTTGCAGACAAAAACAGTGCATGTGTTGAAATCCGCCACGTTTCTACTCCCTTGCTCGTAATCGCCGTCGGGTAGATCGAGTCTCTATCCGGAGACATTGGGCTGAGGCGGCCCTTAAACAGTTCACAACCTGGCCCTGGGGCCCAGTAACTGATGACCCCGTCGAGAGCCCGATGTGCTCTGTCCTCTCGTCTGCAGTAGATGCTTGCCATCTGCCGTGGCGTTGTGCAGGGACAAAGGACACCTGAGACAAAGAGCTTAGAGGTGCAGGCCTATAAAGGCATGCCAGCCTACAGACTCCGAATGTTCAAGTGGCTTGTGGAACTGGTCGCCCATATTTATACATATGTTTTACGATGGCCTGCACGCGTTCATTTATCTATTATGATGATTTATTGCCATCTCCTTTTAAACGGGGTGATGACAAATAATCTCTTAGCCTGCTTGATTCATTCAGGTATACTGGTCAAGTTTTCCACTCAATCATTCTTGTATACATGTCCATAATCTTTTTTTTTCTCTAAACTTCTCTATCTACCTTGTGTCCCTACCTACGCCTGGAACGGATCCGGTCAAATCAATTTCTTCCCTGCTTTTTTTCCACCAATACTCTAAAGGTATCTTGCTTATCTTGACTGCTGACTGGCTGATGCTTCCGTCCACTTTACATCCAAACGCTTCTGGTGCCGGTTACCTCCGGGTCTCATTGGGTGAATCCCTTCGCATTCAATTAGGATGTGCTGAGTGGTCGCCGGATTTTTGCTGCAGCGTACACATGCCTTATCTTGTTGCGAATTTTTGCTGCGGTGTGTTTTTGTCCGTAGGCAACCAGCTCGAGCGTCAAATAGCAAGGCACGGCCCTTTGTGTTATCGCACATATTTTCCCTAGTAATTCCTTTCTTCCTGCTGTAATCCTCCACGGTAGTTTTGTTTCCATTTTTGCATCCAATTCGCTGTCACTTTCTCTCTGATGGCTCCTAGTTGTCTTCTTAGGCTTTCAATTACCCTGTACTTATTTGCCAACTTTCTTGACCTCTTCCTCCATTCTGTGTCCGCGCTTTTCAGGCACACACACTTGTGAGCAGACTAAAGCCGACCATTTACTTGATCCAGGTTCCTGAGTCTTTCTTCAAAAATAATTTTGCACTGCGCTTCTCCGACTTCGAAAGAGGTTCAACCCAAGTCAACCTGCACTGATTCATTTGTGGTTTTTCTGTGGGCTCCCAAAGGAGACCAGCCCACCGATCTTTGGTTAACTTTAAACCCCGACAAGATATCCGACGTGAAGCACAGAATGGCATGAACGTTAGCGCTGGCACCATTACTGCACCACCACCTCATATTTATTGAGGCCCCAAAGGGATTTACGCATGTTTCATTATTCCTGCATTCCGCTTCCCCTTTACATTCAGATTATCTTGGTGGGCGCTTGATTAAGTCTTTCCTTCGTTCGTGTATACGCCGAGGTATTTATTATATTCGTTGACTATGGGTATGACTTGCTGTTGAATCGACAACACGCAGTTATTCGTTTCTTCATTAAAGATCGCAATTCTCGATTTCGCTGTGCTAAACTTGAGGCCTATATTTGTCGCTGCGTTGCCACACATATTCGCAAGTGTCTGTAAATCTCTTGCATTGTCCGCTAGTAGCATTACGTCGTCCGCATACATCAGTGCGGGCACCTTATGTTACGCCATTTCTCCATCACGCGTGCAGGATGAATCACAGCCAAATTCACTGCTTTCACATTATGGCGTGTAGCAACCCGTTGTGGTAAAAAAAAAACTATAAGGACGTGCTATACACCGAACTCAAGTCTTTGATTTTTTGCGACAACAGGTTAGACGGGCGGTATTTATGCGTTTGCGTTCGTGATTGTTGCATTATGTTCCGTCAACGTGTATGTGGTTTCCCCGGCTTTGTGGACGCCTGAGCAGTCATGTACTGCCTGACCCGTGAGAGCATATTATCGTAAAGAAGCTACTTGTGCTGCCAAAAAATCACCAAGAACATCGTCACTCGGCGCAGAGACCCAGCGGTATTTTTCATTTTGCATCATAAGGTAACGATTGCGATTCCCAGCAGCGACGGCCCGGAATTTCAATATCACTCATGTGATGAAAGGCTCGTTTAGCCGCCGCGGTAGCAATGTGGCTATGCCGTTTGTCTGTTGAACACGAGGCCGTAATTAGGTGTCTAGGCTACGGCGGCCTCCTTCCAATGCGGGCGAAATGCAAGAACACTGACCAACCGAGAGCTGGGTGCAGGTTAAAGAACGCCATATAGTAAAATTTATTCCGGAGTCCTCGAAACTGCGGCGTTGATCATAGCTGCTGTGCTCCCTTGGGACGTTAAACCTCATAAATCAATCGATTGCAAGTTGGAGAAACCAAGGTTGCACGTTGTAAAAAACAGTGTATTCCACTCCGGCATCAGTCATGTCATTGGGTGATAAAAGCTGATCAGCTAATCTTTGCATGCTTTAAAAGCCTAGAGTTTCATACAATTGCTAGGGGGAACTGTGGCGCTAGCGGAAGCTGCAAGCAGGATGGTTCAGCCAGCATGGGAACGACGGTTAGTTACATTCATTTGACTCATCTTCGTCCTTCTGGTTTTAAACGGCTTCATGACTTAGCAAACTGATCATTACTGCATCTGGAATAATTAAACAACATTAGTAAAATTGTCCATTGGCAGGATTCGAACACAGGACCTCTAGCACAAAGTCTGATAGTGAAACTATTACGCCACATACGCATATATATATATATATATATATATATATATATATATATATATATATATATAGAAAGGATGCATAGAAACGCAGAGAGGTTAACCAGAGGTAGTTCCGGTTGGCTAGCCTGCATTGAAATTTAGGCCAATGAAGAGAGACAAAGCACAATAAACAGAACCACAAGAATGTCTGAAGCCAGAAGCACGAAGATGAGACAAATCCATATACTAACCATCATTCTCATGGTGTCTGGACAATCGCAGCGCCAGAGTTCTGTCTAGTAATTGTTGTAGGAAACTCTACAGGTATGCTTTAAAAAACCAACAAACAAAGACGCTAAGGACAGCATAGAGGAAATTACTTGTACTTGCTAATTGAATTAAAGAAACGATAAATTAATGGAATTCAAAGTGGAGGAAAAAACAACCGGCCGCAGAGCGGATACGAACCCACGTCTTCGCGTCACTCGTGCGATGCTCTTACCAGTTGAGCTACTGCGGCGTGGTTGACTCATCCACTTTATGGGGTATTTATGCCTTACTACTAGAAACTACCCTGGGAGTGTTAGCCATCGACACCACTCATAAACCTTGGAGGCTTGGCGATGTGTGTGTTTATTGACCAGTTGCCGTTACCCAAATAGATCACGTACTCGTGACGCCTGCGGCAGAAAGGATGTTCGACATCCGCCCCCAAGGTTGGTGAGTAATGGCGGTGGCTAACACTCCCAGAATTAGTTGTAGTAGGAATAAATAAATAATCCAGAAAGTGGATTACGAAACGGCGCTGCGGTAGCTGAATTGGTAAGAGCATCGCACGCGTAATGCGACAACGTGGTTTCGTATCCTACCTGCGGCCTGTTGTTTTTTCCTCCACTTTGATTTCCATTAATTTATCGTTTCTTTAATTCAATTAGCAAGTACGAGTAATTTCCCCTATTCTGTCCTTAGCGTCTTTGTTTGTTGGCGTTTTATGATATGGTTAATAAAAATGGGGCCCCTCGGTACCCTTTTTTCTCGTTTTACGTTTTAATGAACGCCATCACTACTTACTTTTTTTAAAGCTTTCGATCGTCTATCACTGATGATGTTGCGATAAAGTCTGCGATTCTATTTCTTGCCTTCTTTTACTCCCTGTTGTACTTTGCAGTAGTATTCCGGCGAATTCCCTGTGGTATTTGAAGGCTTTTCCTTCGCTCGTGTGCGCTAAACGATATTTTTTGTGACCTCCACCTGAACACTATCTATCTCACGCAGAGTTGCAGATACTACAGCCCAGATCTGTTCCCATGCTGTGGGGCCTCTGTGGGCCTGACGTATAGGCACTGGGTTCCTCCGACATGAGACAGGAATTTCCAGCTTCGTGTCGTTTCTGAAAGCCCCGTGATGAACGAAAATTAGGTTTTGCTATTTGTCGTCGAAAGCAGTCTGAATACATTCAAGTAGTTGTCGACTTCAACCCCCGGGGTAAGCATTTCTAAACGAGATTACAGCTACTGGTGGCAGAATTGTCACCCCTGAAAACGAGTAAGCACAATGCTGTTCAAGTTTACTACAGCGCAATTCTCGTATGTGTCATTTGCAGACGAAAGTAATTGGCTCGCTTCAGCGAAGTCGAGTAGGCAATCAAGCGGGAAGGCACGCTACTCTGGCCAGCGCGTAATATCTGCCTGACATTTCTCAGCACATGGTCGCAGTGCGGGACTAATGCGAACGTGGCACTGCAAGTCCCGCGCGGACTTTAGGCGCCAGTGACGAAAGCCGCAACACCAGCGATCGAACTAATGCATCCGGCCGAATTTGTTAAACGGCGCAGGGGCTTGTCCACGCCGTGCAGGATTGAGTCTTGTAGGAGGCTCTAGAGTCGACTGTTCGTATTGATCAGAAACCTGAAGCCCAGTGGATGAACATCATCCCTAATTGCGCGAAGCATGTCGCACTCTAAGGAAGCTGAGAACATCCAACCGACAAGCTGGTTTGTCCGGCGAACAAATAGAAACCCGAAACTTTTTTTTTATTTTACATATTTGGCGGAGTTACTCCAGGGAAAAGCAGGTCGTTCCCTTAACAGGAAACTATTTTGAAAGGTTTTATTTTAGGAGTTCAGCTAGTATATGAACTCTGGGAAGTATTCGAGCATTAACACAGTTATTAGCTCTCGCTCATCCGAATTTTATTATTTAAGTAAAAAAAAATTATAATTCGTGCACTCGAAGTAGGAAGGACCGCAGAAAATATTGGAATAAAAAATTGACGGTCGAGTTTTGCAACATATCGAAACATATCGCAAGTGTTCCCAGCAAATGGAAGGCTTTTCTCATGAATGGCTAACGACTGCAGGTGTTGGAGACAACGTATAGTTCTTCCGATTTTTTAATTCACAATCAAAACGGTGTGAAGTCGAGTGAGTCACAACTTTATTACTCGAAGAGGTGAGGGGTAAGGGAGGCTAAGTTACGTAGGCTGCCAACCGGCGTGTAGGCACGTGACAAGCACTTCCTGGTAAAATTTCGAATTAGGTCTTTTCGTGATCTGAGAGAGACAGTGTCGTCCCATTGAAACTGCTCCTGTTTCCCGTTCCTGGCCGCTAGAGGTGCTGGTTGTTCACGTTGTGAATTCATGCATTTTGTTAATCACATTTTTGCATATGAAACATTCCAAGAACACCTCTTCGTCATTGTATCAAAGATGAGGAGGAGGAAAGTCTTAGTTGCAGGCTGATCTAGCTTCGCAAGGGCACGCAGCAACAGTGGTACAACTGTTTCGGCCCCGCCTGCCCACGCCTGAACATTATTTTAAAAATCTATCAGAATAACAGTTTATATATATATGAGTAAGTTGCTGCACCATCATCATGGTGCGTTCTTGAAATGTCTTAAAATATGATGCTGGATACATTCTACACGTGTAATAATTGTTTACAAGAGGCTTCTGTAGGATCATGACTCTAAATATTCCCCTTGAACACACGCAAGAGAGTCGTCAACACTCCACATTCAGTGAAATCTCCTGTGCAACTTTTTATGTTGCGAGGGCTTCATCACTTTGTCATGAACGTTAAGACCTATAGGCATCTAAAAGAAAAGCAGCAACAAAAAAAAAAAACTACAACAATGCTGTTATTCGGGTTCCGACGCTAATCATTAGCATACACGATCGATCAGTCCCCTCAGCTCATTTGTATTGGAAATGAAGGCTTTGTATACCTTCAGTTATCAATATAGAAGATATTAAGAGTGTATTCTTACCAATTCATCATTCGCAACAGCAGACCGCATTTTTTTTTGTTACGCACAGCTTAAAGAGTTTTCTGTGTAATCTCATTAGCGTAATCATTGCTGCATCGATTTCAGCACAATCGCTGCTATCGAGTCCCATCACTCTCCTCTTAGTTGATCGTTTGTGTGTGTGGCATGGAACACCCGTTTGTCATTATGCGCACGCTGTCGGTACACCATGGCAAGTCTTAAACTTGATGTGTTTGCTCGTGTTCTTGTGATGTTATTCAGAACATATTTTACGCACGGAATCTCTTAGTGGCTTCTGTTTTTCGTTAAGGCGTCGGTGACGAGAAAAACAAGAAGTTCCATTCCTGACGCAGTCAAAGTGCGAATTCATCTTTCAGGACCGGATGCAATCGGCATGCCTTATTTGGCAAGCCCCGGATCGACTGTGAATCCCCGTGACACAAACACACCGGCCGTCTTCGTGCACTTGGCGCCGACATAGCATTTCTGATGCTTCTTGTCACCAAGCACAGCCTGAAATGCTTGGTTCGGATGGTCTGTCTTGGCGGCCTATTCGCCTTGCGGTACACCTAACACTCGATGGAAGTTAGACAGCGACTTTTGACATCTATGTGATGCTCTGAACCATGTACTTAACATAATAGTGAGAGCGTTATCTCTCATTGCAGTTCCTCTCTTTTATGGTTATTTGCGGTAATCCAGCTATGTCGCAACGTTTACATTGCACCTGACTTGAGAACTGTGTCTTACGGTGCAATGTCGTGCACGGATATTCGTCAGTCGTCACCCTTCGCGGTTGCATGGCGGCTATGGTGTTGGGCAGCTAAGCGCGAGGTCGCGGGATCGAATCCCGAGAACACTCGTGTACTTAGATTTATGTGCCCGTTAAAGAACCTCAGATGGTTAAAATTTCTGGAGACCTCCCACTGTGGCTTGCCTCATAATCAGATCGCGGTTTTGGCACGTAAAATTCCATTATTTTTATTCGCCCGAAATTATTTTGAATGCGCAAAAAAAAAAAAAAGAATGTTTGACACGCCAGTTTGTTGGTTTTTTAGTTTGTTGCCGCGTCATTCTTCTTGACTTGTGTGCTTATTTAGTTTGCCTTTCGACTTCATGCGGTTATGACCAGGCACACATGCTTCAGCGTCCACAAAGGTTCAGGCTAATACAATCTTGCACGATTGAAAGCGCCGCGGGTCTAGTAAAAATACAAGACCTACTTTAGAGTATAACACGCCGTTAACATGTCTTCATTCCTTTGTCAAGAAAAGGGGCCATAAACCAGGCCGTAAATAACGTAACTTGTTTAAGCTCGCCGCAGACGTCGTAGAATTGGCTGGTCGTGAGTACCTAGCAAACATGCGTCCGGGTGTACTAACCCGGTGGCGGTGGTCTGGCCGTGTAGCTCAGCTTTGCGTTTGAGACGGTAGTGCTTATGACTTTGCGCGGAAAGGAAGCATGCTGCATAAACCTGCATTATCTTTTTTTTTTTTTTTTTTTGCTGACACGCGCACAGGGTGCAGAACCCTTCGCCTCCAAGTGTAAAAGAGCCACGGTGGAATAAAGCGCGGCCGACCGGTGAACAGCGATGCGCTAAGGCGAACGTGTTTCCGTGCCAATCCGAGCGCGCTAAATACTCGCATGCTTAGAAAATTGCCGCACACTTGTCTTGTCGCGTCGCTTATCCTAGCCAGCTGCGTCCGATCGAACAGGAGGCACGCGCCACGTGCATAACTGCAGGCAGGGGCGGCGCACAGAGCTACGTTGCTGCGGAAACCGTCCACTGCAAGCAGTCGCTAAGGAGCGGAGTCGCGTTACACTCATTACGAAGAGGTCCTGATATGCCGCGCTCCCCTAGGGCAGTTGAGAGGCACACTAAGCGCCGCACTGTATGCACGCGCCTCTAGTACCAAGAGCCGCTTCTTAACGGCAACTGACGGAACCCTTTGCCTTCGGGACGGCTCAGGAGAGTCACAGGCGGCTTAAAGCTTGATGAAGTGGTCTGTTGGGACAAAGGAGGGACTTTTTCGCCCTTGGTATCAAACTTTCAGCTTCCAACTAGTTTATCTGCTGGTGTGGAGGGCTTGAGCACACTCTCGTGGAACATGGTGAAGTCGGCTGAGGCTTGACCCACTAACTCATCCATAGGCAACAGACAACAAACTTTAGTCTCGGATCGACCGCCGCCTTGATGCCGCTGCGCGAGCATCCCTGTGGCTGGCTTATGCGCGATGTCAACCTGCACAAACGAAATGGTTCTTCTAGCCGCCCAGCAGTATCGAGCGTGCCGCCATAGATACGCATAACTGTATACTTCACTCTCCAAAACGTCGCGCTATACCCATATACTCAAACTGCCAGAATTGCATCACGGCCTGCCATCCAGCATATTTTTCTGCCTGATTCTGCCTGCACGTCAACGCCGCTGTTTACGGTGGTGTGCACCCTTTTTCTAAGTTGTTCCTTAGGCAATGAGGCAGAGAGATAGAAAGAGAGTGAGAGATGATAGCACAGGAAAGGCAGGGATCTTAACCAGAAACAAGTCCGGTTTGCTACTTTGCACATAAGAAGAAGTTATTTAACTACGAAAATAGAAGTATTAGTAGCCACACGGAAATCAGCGCACAAGATTCTGAAGCGGTGCACACCTCACAATCATAGTCTATCTCGGAAGCTCGTATACTGCACGAAGCGATCTGTCCCTCTAAAGGCCTTTAGCGCATACGTCCGTTGTGACCACTGCCTCAGCATATTTTGTTCTGGCAAATGTGCGTTTGCTTCATCACCACTACAGATGTCACAGGTAGGACTGTCGGCCAATACAATAAGAAACGAGTATGATTTCGTAAACATGACACTTTGCCACAGCCGGTAAAACAAAGTTTCTTCACACATTAGTCGTGCAGGTGGTAGACAGATCCTCAAGTAGGAACTATTGAACGTAGGTAACTGCTCGTGAGACTCGTCGAGTTACAGGAGGCTAATGTACAATCACATGCCATGGAGGGAAGCGTAGGTGCTGTGTCTGTTCTTGGGAGTTGAGTTGAAACACATCTGCCACAGTCTTGGGCAGAATGGGCGGATTCGTCGACGTGGTCATTTCCACTGACACCAGAAGGTGTCGGCTGCCACTGATAAGTCGTGTCACTGTTCTGGTGTTCGATTGTTTAACTGTCTTACCTCCGCGATACGAATTGTGCATTATATCCATGGTGCATTGAACTTTGAATGCTTCGGAGGACTGCCTCCGAGTCCAAAAAAAAATTTGGAGGACGCTTAAGCTTCTCCTTTAAGAGTGGAATGCGATAGCATTCAAAGACCCATCACTGCTTCTCACGCTTCCTGGCAACTGGAGTGTATGTAACCGTAATGCTGGCCGCGAACGGGAAATAGTCAAACCAGGAAACGCTGGCCGTGAACGCTACGCACTAAGGCGGGCTTTGTGGTAGAAACGCGGCCTCTTGCGTGGACCGCGACGCGGCGGAGGCGAGCGCCAGCTGAAGGCATCGTGAGGGGCCGTGGCCCCCGAGACACCCACCCGCGCGCCGGCGCGCGCAAATGGCGAATGCCGCGGCCGGTCTGTGAATTGTAGGAACGCTGGAAAGGGGGTTTCTTTGAGTTTTCGCATAACAGAATTATGTTTTCTCGTATGGTCAAATTACAATCCGAGAGCTATCATGTCTGTAGGTTGTGTGTAAGTCGTAGTTTGCGATCTTTCGACGTATCTTAGCTTGAGAAATTCAATTAGTTCAGTAAATTTATAGCGTATCATGTAGGGCCTGGGTATGTGAGGTTCGAAAATCTTTTTCCCGATACGACATCCAACGCCGACGCCAGATTATCTGCGACACGGGCTCCATAACGCCACCGAGTTATAAATGGCCCTGGGAGGAAGTGGCCTCGAAGAATAAATTTAAGTGCTGCTCTATGCGCAGAACGATGTGTAACGGAAGAACTTCTCAGACAGAATGTCTTGATTATGATTTCGACAGACTTCGCTCGAATGAAAACAGCGCCTGCAAAACTAGTAGATTTACCAAAACCGCCAGTAAACGCATAGAGTCGGGTGCTCTTTAATTCGTACAAGTTGATACTAATTTTATTAGACCATAATGTCGACAGAGACGATGAAAAACACCCATGACGTGCGTTTCGAATGCAGTGGAGTGGCATGAAAATTATGAATGTAGCATCAGTGCATGCCAACCTACTACACGATGATACACCTTCAGCTCTGTGTTCGAGCAAAGAAAAGAGAACTTTGTAAGAAGAAACATGAGGAGATGGTTATTTTGACCACGTGCACGGAGATGCTGCTTTTAGCACCTAACCATGGTATTTCAACAAAAATGGGGCTGTTCACGTTCGTAACTTGCCAGTCGGTAATAAGAACCGATTTGATAAGCGGTATGTGTCTGAGTGGCCTTCGGATCTGAACAGGATATCGCGAACGAACATGAGCACAGTGTCATTCAATTCGACGACCGCCGAACATGCTCACCTGTATCGTTTGTCTAGCGTTTGCGTTTGTTTTCCGGACACCAAATGCACCCCAGCCCATTTTTATTCTTCTGATTATTTCTGGATCATGAGACGGAAATAATCAGAAGAATAAGAATGGGCTGGGGTGCATTTGGCAGGCATTCTCAGATCATGAACAGCAGGTTGCCATTATCCCTCAAGAGAAAAGTGTATAATAGTTGTGTCTTACCAGTACTCACCTACGGGGCAGAAACCTGGAGGCTTACGAAAAGGGTTCAACTTAAATTGAGGACGACGCAACGAGCTATGGAAAGAAGAATGATAGGTGTAACATTAAGGGATAAGAAAAGAGCAGATTGGGTGAGGGAACAAACGCGAGTTAATGACATCTTAGTTGAAATCAAGAAAAAGAAATGGGCATGGGAAGGACATGTAATGAGGAGGGAAGATAAACGATGGTCATTAAGGGTTACGGACTGGATTCCAAGGGAAGGGAAGCGCAGCAGGGGGCGGCAGAAAGTTAGGTGGGCGGATGAGATTAAGAAGTTTGCAGGAACGACATGGCCACAATTAGTACATGACCGGGGTTGTTGGAGAAGTATGGGAGAGGCCTTTGCCCTGCAGTGGCGTAACCAGGCTGATGATGATGATGAAGTTCACCCAGTCAAGAATTTCATTCTTTCGTTCACGTTTGAACCTATAGTATTTCTTCTTCCCGCATTTTCGCTGTTACATGCCGTCAGGTAGAGGCACTGACTATCGATCCCAGTACTTCGTGGCCAATATTCGGCCCTCTCACATAATTGAATACACTCTTGGCGTGTTCGTGAAAAAAAATTCAGTAAAAAAAAATTAAATTATGGGGTATTACGTGCCAAAACCACTTTCTGTTTATGAGGCACGCCGTAGAGAAGTACTTCGGAACTTTGACCACCTCAGGTTCTAACGTGCACCTAAAGCTAAGTACACGGGTGTTTTCGCCCCAATCTAAATGCGGCCGCCGTGGCCGGGATTCGATCCCACGACCTCGTGCTCAGCAACCCAATCACTGAGCAACCACGGCAGGTGAAAAGAAATGTTCAGTATTAAAGAGACGAAGCCAACGTAAAAGAGCCCTCGTGATTTATCTTATCACTTTCTTACGTGTACAACCAAGCATCTTGTAAGCTTCGTTGTCACTGTCTCATTTAGCCAACAAATTCAGCATTACTCTTGCGAATGAAATATTGTAGCCACAATGATATCGCTGTAGACCAGCATCACATAGTGTGCGTGCGTGCGCGCGCGCGTGTGTCTGTGTTTTACCTGTCATTCAGCGTTTTTACCTACTTCCGTCCACTTATTTCTTCTATTTACCGTTATGTAGAAAGAAAACATCCGAGCTAATGATTTGCCCATACTGTTACACTCCACACTGTTGTTTCTTTTAGAGGTTTTCATTTCTTTGTTGAAGTACAAATGCGACATCGTATTCGGTTAAATCTTGCCCCGTGTCTTCCACCTTTTCTTTTATGTTTCAGTTTAATAAACGCATGGCTTATATTAGCCGTCAATTCAACTGTCGAGAAATTTTTATATATTACGTTCTATGTGAGGGGAGCCTCTAGTTGGTCACGTAACGAGTATTAACAATTAAAGAAAAAACCCATCACACCGTTGTGGCCGTTAAAGCAGACTACCAGGTTCTTGACCATAAAGTGTGTTAATTCAACATTATATAGGAGTCACGCTGGAGGCATAATCAGTCAACCGATAAAGTCTGCTGGGAAATTTTCCAGGAGGCCCTCCGGTTTGTCTGGATTATATCGCGGCTAAAATGTATCCCCTCTGCTACAAAGTTCCGCTTGAAGCGACCGAGCGAGCTCGATAAAACATTCGTTCAGTTGCTTCACTGGTGTCTATCAATGTAAGCACTGCTAGACGGATCTAAAACGATGCAGGTCACCGGGCCTTTACGAAACTGCGGCAACATTAGAGGTACCTTTCCCTGTAAATCAATTTTCTGCGATCGCAGTTCTTACTGTCATTGAAGATAAGCCTGAAAATATTCACGAGATTTCTCCTTGTCTAAAATTTATTTGCGATAGCCACTAGAGCAAATCAAAAATTATAAATAGGCTGCCCTCAGGTCATTTCCAAGAGCAAGCGGATCATTCCAAATAACTTCAGCAAAGAATGCTATAATTGCAAGTGACCCGCCGTGGTTGCTCAGTGGCTATGGTGTTGGGCTGCTGAGCACAAGGTCGCGGGATCGAATCCCGGCCACGGCGGCCGCATTTCGATGGGGGCGAAATGCAAAACACCCGTGTACTTAGATTTAGGTGCACGTTAAAGAACCCCAGGTGGTCGAAATTTCCGGGGTCCTCCACTACGGCGTGCCTCATAATCAGAAAGTGGTTTTGGCACGTAAAACCCCATAATTAAATTAGTGTCAACATACGCGTCAGAGAGCACAGAGATTTATTAAACGGCGCGCCATCTTGCCATCTCGCCTTACATTGCAAATCGTGTCCTTGTAAACCCATCTTCGAAAACACAGTCATCTTGTTCCGTCACCCTAATCAAACCGCACGAGAAATCTCGGAAGCCTATCATATCACCAAAAACGCCGCGCTGTGCGCAAGCCAACCGTGCTTATTACTACATGATAAAGAATTCTGTTTTATTAATCGATGCTCACACGTGCCTCAGATGTATGCTGTTTTTTTTTTGTACCTCGTCTTGACATGCGCGAAGCGTCCATTTTCTAAATACGTATTTTTCTATACGTGTATTAAACATCAGTTGTGAGTGAGTGCGTGTGGTGTGTGTTTCTTCTACGTTCTTTGTGTTTTTAGCGCTCTATATATAGAAACTTTATTTGTCAGGAAGAGATTTTAAAGAGGGGTGGTCGGAGCCCCCCAGTAGGGCCCCACTGGCCTTTGCCGCCTGTCTAACCTGGCTAATTAAGGACTTTTGTCCTGCCGAGTTGGAACGGGTGAGTTGTGCCTCCCACTGCTCCATTGTGTCATTGCTATTTGGCCTATCAGGGCGCTTAGTGCACTCCCAGGTTACATGTATTAGAGTGGGTATGCTACCACACCAAAAGCAGTTGGCTCTATAGCGAGTGGGATACATGGCGTTTAGCAATTTTAGATGGGGGAATACCCCAGTCTGTATTCTGCGCCAATCGGCGGCCTCTTCCCCGCTAAGTTATAGGTGAGGCGGCAGGTATTTTCTGCGGACTCTGTGCTGATGAGCAAGGATGTCTTTGGCATTTAAATTGATGGGAGTTTGAGAGGGATAGTGCGAGTGGTTTGGGTTGGAAGAGGCCGCCGTCGCTCGGTTGGTACACCCTCGAGCTAATGCGTTAGCCTGTTCGCTCCCTTGTACCTCCTCGTGTCCCAGACACCTGAGTAGGCGATGACGGTAGTTGAAAGATTTGCGAATTATCGCGAAGCTAGCGGCAGTCACGTGCCCCTTGAGAAACATGTGACATGTCTCCCGGCAGTCCGTGACCACAACCTAGTGCTTTTGCGAACGCTCTGCGTGAGCTAGGGCGATCGCCACAGCTAACATTTCGGCCAAGGTGGGGGATCCCGCCTTGGCCGACGCGGTTATTTGCTGCTGGCAGATCGCGTTCACGACTGCCAGGACGTACCTCGTTTGGTAGCGCTGCCCGGTAGCCCCTGCATACGCAGCTGCGCCCGTGTAGTACGTATAGTACCTAGGGTTATTAGAGTACATCGATTGAATATGTTGTGCGCGTGCTTTGCGCCTTTCCTTGTTGTACTCGGGATGCATGTTCTTGGAAATAGGAGCCACTGTAATTTTGGATCTCACCGAAGGAGGGAGAGGTATGGCCTGTTTGGTGAGATCAATGTGGTATGCTGGAATATTGAGTCCAGCCAATATTACCCTACTAGTTTTTGTGAAGCTGAGGCGTTCCCCTTGTCGCATCAGAGGGGCCTGCCTGAGTTCATCGAAATTATTATGTACTCCCAAAGCTTGCATGCGCTACGTGCAGATACATTTAGGCAGGTCCAGAGCCACCTTGAAAGCGGTTCGAATTGTCGTGTTGACCTGCCTTTTCTCTTCCCTGTTCAGTATTTGGTAAGGTAAGCGATATTTGGTTCGACTAATTACTAAGGCGTGTACGAGTCTCAGGCTATCGTCTTTGCGCATGCCCACCTTTCGATACGTTACTCGACGTATCATTTAGGCTATGTTGTGAGTTGTGAATTTGAGCGTTTTGAGCGTCTGTGCTGCTCTCCCATCGCTCTGAAGCCCCAAACCGACGACTCGCATCGTGGGTACCTCTAGGACCGTGTGGCCCTCAACCACAATGTTAATTGACCCTCTGGATTTATAGCCATTCGCGTGTATCCGGATGACCTCGGATTTTTCGGGCGCACACTTCAGCCCGCTTCCTCGGGAAAATTTCTCCACCGCTAATACTGCGCTTTGGAGCGTATATTCTTTATCCCCTAGGGAACCTCTGCTCGCCCACAGCATGATGTCGTCCGCGTAGAGCGTGTAACCTAGGTCGGGTATCCGATCCAGATCACGTGCGAGACGACACACCGCCATGTTGAAGAGCAGAGGCGATATTATCGCTCCTTGAGGTGTTCCTTTGCAAGACATTTTAAGTGTATCCAATGTGATTTGGCCAATACTGATGCGTGCCTCGCGGTAGGAAAGAAACGCCCTTATATAATTGCAGGTATGCTCGCCACTACCCGCGAGTTCGAGTTTCTCGAGTATTGCGGCGTGAGAGACGTTGTCGAAGGCTCCTTTGAGGTCTAGTGCTAGGACTAGTCTCTCGGGCCGCCGTATGGTATATTAGCTAGAATTTCGTCTCTAAGTGGGAGAAACGTGTCTTGACACGATTAACCCGTGCGAAATCATATCATGGAGTCTGGGAACCAGTTCTGCTATTACAGGTATCGCTGCAGTCTCCCATGGATAACCCTCTGATAGAGCTTTCCCGGGCAGAACGTAAGCGATACTGGCCGGAGTGTATCGATCGAGGGATTCTTTTTTGGTTGGGGGGTCGTGATTATTTTAGCCAATTTCCATTCCTGGTGCAAGTCACCCTTTGCCCAGTACTCGCTGTTGAAAATCCTTGTTATTTTCGATAGGGCCCCCGAATCCATGTTTCGAATCATTGAATCGAGACTGCGCCCGGTGCCGAGTTTTTAACTGCGGCTTGTGACGCCTTGTACACTTCCGCGTGCGTTATTTCTTCTTCTGATTTAGGGTTGGCTTCTCCCGCGTATGGTCTCGTCGTGTAGGGCGATCCTGTCGCGGGGGAGGGTCCTATGTATTTGTTCTGAAGGGCGTCGAGTAGTTCTTGGTCTGTACCTTCGAAGTTGTCTGCTATAATTTGGAGCATCTTGTTATTCTCAGTACGTGTGCTCATCGGGTATACCATGCTCCGCAGTATTCGCTCCGTACTGCTACTTCCCAGAGTCCCTGATGGGGTTCCGCAGAACGTCGCCCACTTGCTTTTAGCTAGCTAGTTGGCGTGGCCTTGGGCTTGCTCTGCCAAGAGAGCGATGCGTTGTCTCAGGCGCTTGTTTAGACGTTGTCTTTTCCACCTCTTGTCCAGTTTCTGCCGCTCTTCCCATAGGCTGACCAGATGAGAGTCTATCACCGGTGCCTCCACTGTGCGCTCAATGGCTTTGGTGGTGCCCGCGTGCACTTGTTGAAGAAATTCAGTCCATTCCCGCATGTTGGTCGGGGTGGTATCCGACTCCTTCAGCGCCCTTTGGTATTCTCTATAACGAGGCCAGTCGGTTAACTTAGTGGTCCCTATTGTTCGCCGGATGTTGCGCGTGGAGAGCGCTATTCTGATGATGTCGTGGTCGCTTCCCAGGTTTTTGTCGAGGCAATCCCACTGCAGTGTGCGTCTCTGACGTTAATTGTAAATGCGCGGTCGGGCGCCGTTTCTCTGCTGACACTGTTACTCGTGCGCGTCGGTTTGCCGATTTGATTGACTGCGCGTAAGCCCAAGGTCGTAGCGGTGCGCTCGAGTAGGAACCCTTTGGGCGACGTTTTCGCGTATCCCCGTAGTATGTGGCATGCGTTAAAATCATCCTCTATCACTGCTTTATCCCCTGGTACCCGTTAAATATTTTGTTCCCGAGAGAATTTGGGGTAGGTCGTCCCCTTTGCTTTTGGGTGGACTGTACACGTTTGTGATTATTGTGTGTGCCTTACTTCGTTTCTTTGGGAACACACTGATAACTATGGAATTAGCATCTCCGTCAATTTCTGGAAGTGTTAATAATTGAGCGTCTGTCGACTTTCTCACAAGCGTGGCGACCTTCGAATTTTTGGGATCGCTAAGGGTGTAGTATCCCTGCATTTTGGTCGGCTTGGCTCCAACCTCCTGCAGACATATCACGTCCGGAACGATTTCAGAGTTTTTGATAAACTGTCAGAGAGCTGCCGCTTTCCCAGGGAAGGAGCGGCAATCCCACTGCCAGATCTCCAATTGGTCTGAGTTTGGTATTCGTTGTTGCTTCTTAGTGTAATTAGCCATGTTGCCCAGTCTTATTTTATGCCCGTGACGTTTCCGTGCCCGAGCCGTCGGATTCTGTTACGCAGTCGCTTATTTTAGATTTTGCCGAACTCGCTCCTATCGAAATTGCGCGTTTTTTGCTCGGAACAGCCTTCGTGACTGCTTTAAGTTTGTGCGCCACCAATGCCTTATGTTTTTCTAAGTCATTCGTGCACAGTTGTTGAAATTCTATTAGCTTTTGATTGACTAACGCCATCATTTCATGCAGGAATATTTTCATGTTTTTCGTGATTATTGTTTGGATTTGCGTTGCCGTTGTTTACTTGTTATTTGAGATTGGTGTTGTCGGAGATGGCGCGGAGTCCAAGGTTATATCTGCCGCGGCCTTCGTTTTGGCTATTTCTTTAGATTGACGGGGCGTTTGCAGCTGTTGTATTTTGTTATTTAGTCGCACCTATAACTGTGACATTTGTTTCTCTAGTGATTTTCGTTTGCGTTCTTCTTCTAAGAGCTGTTCTCTTAGTCGCTCGTTTTCCTTTTCCTTGATGCGTTTATCATTTTCGCCGGTATTCGGTTTTGGAGCAGTGGAAGAAACAAGCCTTGTCCAGCTCACCTGCTGTTTTTCAGGCAGTGGCGACTTCGGCCGCTGCGAAGCCCTGGAGCTGGAGGGGTCCCTCGATGGGGCATTGCTCTTCGCTCTGCTTCCGTGCGGAGATCTGGATGCCCATCGGTGTCGGTAGAGGTCCTCCTCCGTCGGCTCGAACCAGCGACCCGGTGTCTTTTTGGTGTTTTTTCCCAACCACTCCCGTGATCGAGACTTGCGAGTCGTCTTCCCGCGCTTGGCGGCAATCAGTTCGTTCGGGCACCTACGTGTCTCGTGCCCCGTCGCCCCACACACAGCGCACTTCACTTCACATTTGTCTCCTTGTGGGAGTGGATTTTCGAATCCGCAGCCCCGGCATATGTTCTTGGGGTTTGGACACACGTCTGAGCGGTGTCCTTCTTGCATGCACTCCAGGCACATTTGGATTGTCGGTCTGTACTCCATACACCGTATCTCTACTCCCATGTAGTACACGCATTCGGGGCGCGTGCCTCCCGAGGTGAAGAGAGTGGTGTTTGAGCTTCCTAGCATTGGGGCCCTTTCGATGGTCACACCTTGGGTCCTGACTCGCACGTGTTGCTGGAGATTATTAGCTGAATTTCTACGCCACTTAGAAAATTTTATCTATGGCACTAGCACATGGCAATGAGGTTAGATTGCTGCTGCATAAGATGGCTGTTGTTCTGATTTCTGAGTGATGCATTTTTGTTTTGTTTGTTTGTTTATTTCACGTGATGATTTTTTTTTATTGACTAATGTATAACTATGGTTTTAAATAAGTTCTGTACTACTTATTTTGCTGTTCAGTTTCGTTTTGTTTTTTCCACTCCTGTTACAGCCCCTGAAGGAGGCTGACAGTATTAATAAATGAAATGAAATTAAATTAAATGAAATGAAATGACGATATGCTGATTCGGCGCGGGCTGGGAATCCGTGCACCGCCCCTTTGTAGCTATCTTCGGGATCCGCCATGTATGCGTTGGAGGTGTGTTGTTTTCCTCGCAGATCCATGCATGTGATTCGACGAATGACGTCCGCCACCTTCAGTGAGGGTATGGAGGCGGTGATGATATTCTTCCCCTCACGGATTCGCAGTATGAAATCATCGGTGATTTTTTGTTGTTTTCGTCCGTTTTCTGAGAGTAGAGTCCAAGTAGCCCGGATAATCGCTTGTGGTATTTCTCTTCTCATGTATTCTTTGAGCATGAGTACCTTGTGGGGTTGCAGTATTATCTTGACGTCATTATTCGGTAATCGTGGTAGAGGCCTCCCCTTCATTGGGCGCATATTGCGACGACCAGTGCCCGTCTCGCCGTTCTGCCCGTCTCCTTACGCGCCGCCAGCTGATGGCTATCCGTTAATCTTATTCTGGTTGATGGAAGCCTTTTGACTGTCGTTGTGCTTAGCAGCCTCTCGCTGTCCGTACGATACAACTAGCTGCCAGCCGTCAACTTCATACATTCGTCTAGTGTCCCCGTTTTCGTCCGTGTTGTTATTCGTATGCGGGGGGATTGATTGGCGATTCATTTCTTCTGACGCAGCCATCTCCTGACGCTCACATGCTAAGCCTATCGAGGCCTAACGGTGCTTCCGCCGCTTCGAATTTTCAAAGTCGCGTTGGATGACGAAAAATTCACTCACGGACTTGAGTTTGGTCTTGAAACGCAGCCTTTGTCGAGTGGAATCCGAACGGATACTCGAGGCAGGTGCACTTGGTGATTTTCGGCTAAAAAGTAGATAGACGGTGGAGCCCATGTGAAGAACGTGTTCTTCTTTCAACTACTTCTTCCTTCTTCGTTTTAGCACACTTTTCGTTTTAGCACAGTTTTTATTATAAGGCATTTCTAACTAACCCACCTATCCATCCATTTGCAAGGTCATTATAGCCCTATTGCTTTACCATGGCTTCTAGCCGTATTTGACACAGTGAACAGAAAGCATTGGTGTTATTTTTATTTTCTCTTTCCCTCTCTCTTTAACTCCTTCCTGGCTTTCTTTTTTTGTTTTTGTCTACTGGTAATTGAAGCCTCGCTCCCATGCATTCTTTTCCCCTGTAAAACATGCATCGCCACAAAATTGCGTACATTCAGGTGAAGCCACACTTTTGTTTCTGTTGGTATGTGCTCTGCGGCAGAGTAGTGCACAAAAAAAATTATGGGGTTTTACGTGCCAAAACCACTTTCTGATACACAAGCAAAAGCATTCATGGAAATTCTAGGACGCAGTGGTTCGTGAGAGGATAGCGATAGTGGGAGAAAGAAGTACAAGAAGCACTTATGGGAGCCCCGCGTAGATGGTTAAATGGACTCAATTTTTAATTACCGCATTGCAATAAATTATTTAACTACTAGTCCGTATCACAAGAGAGCGCTACAAATCAGTCTTTCGCCAGTAACCACATGGCAGCTTCACTGAGAAGTCATTAGGTTTATTTAGTCTGTATTATTATTTCCCAACATCTAAACGTCATAAAGCTGAGCAAGATGGTAGGGATTCGTGCTACGGAAAGGCAACAGTACAAAACAAGGAGGAACGAGTAAGACAACACAAACACGACACATACATGTTTCCCGAAATATGCTCGTTTTTCGCAAGTGCACCAAATTCTGATTTGAAATTGTCGGTCACCGTGTGGACTCCTGAAGATAGCCTGTGTGTTGTTATTCGTTAACAGCGCTCCTTGTATTTTCGTTATTTTGCAACCTGACTGACAATCTGTTAACACCTGCTCTTGACCTGGACGCCTGGCGCGCGAGCGAAACATGGAGAGTGTCACGTTGATTATCGAAGCGAGAACAGTGGCACAGAAGGTGACTGATGGTCTCTTCACACTTGCACTTAGCGCACATTGGTGAATCCGCCATTCCAATACGATAGCTGTAGGAGTTGGTGAATGCTACTCCTACCCACAGCCGACATAGCAGTGTTGCATCACGTCGTGGAAGGTTCGCTGGTAATTTAAGTTTCAGTGATGGGCCGAGGCTGTATAAACGACACTTAGAGTTCTGTGGTGTATGCCAGTAACCTAACGTGATGGTACGAGCGAGAGTGCGAAGCTCTCTTGCAGCGTTGACTCTGGATAAAGGTATAAGAAGTGTCGGTGAGCCAGCCTGGGCACGTCGGGCAGCGTCATCGGTAAGGTGATTACCAACGATGCCACAATGTGCCGGCAGCCACTGAAATATGATATCATGTCCTCGCTCAGAAGCGCAATGGCAGGTTTCGTTGATTTGTGACACCAGCTGTTCATAATTGCCACGTCGTAAACTTGGCAAGCTCTGGAGGGCTGCTTTCGAGTCGCAAAATATTGCCCATTTGTTGGGCGGTTCTAGCAGCGCGAAGAGCGGCCAGTTCGGAACCTGTAGATGTCGTTACGTATGAAGTCTTAAACTTGAAGACGACCGATTGAGATGGTAGAACAACGGCGCCCGTAGAATTTTCCGAGACGGAACCATCCGTGTAAACATGAATTCGGTTAGCGTATGAACAATGCAGAAGTTCCAATGTGATCCGCTTGAGAGCTGCGGTGGTCAAGCTAGCTTTCTCCACTATTCCTGGAACAGCAAGGTACACAGGAGGCTTCTTCAAGTACCACATAGGGGATGGCGTTCTTGTTGCGGGTGAGTGCCTTAAAGACAAAGAGTGCCGGTTAGCCGCAGTTGATCTGCAGAACGCTGCCTTGGGTCTTTTCTCAGGCAAGCGAGCGAGATGGTGGCCAGGGACTCTGGATATATGGCGAAAATGCGCCCGGAGTGCGTCGATAGCTATATAGGTCATTATTGGGTGGTCTCTCGCGGTGGCAATTGTTGCCACGGTTGAAGAATTTCGAGGTAGCCCCAGACATGTTCGAAGGGCTTGGCCTTGAATGCTCTGTAGGACATGGATGTTAGTTTTGTTCGCATTGGACAGCACTGGTGTGCTGTATCGCAAGTATCCTAGGAAGAGCGTCCTGTATAGTTGAAGCATAGATGCCACGGATGTGCCCCACGTTTTACCGGCAAGAAGCCTTAGTATATGGGAGATAGAAGTAAGCCTCTTCTTCAAGTATGAGATGTGGGGCTCCATGAAAGGTCTCTGTCTATAATAACGCCTAGGAATCGGTAAGTTTTTGAGTATAAAATTGGTTGGTGGTCAATAGAAATGGGGTACCAGGTCACGGCCTTGTGGGTAAAAGCGACTAAGGCGCACTTTTCGGTCGAAATGTTGAGGCCTTGAACACGCAGGTACGATGATGTTAGGGTCACTGCTTTTTGGAGCCGTGCACGCACCTGGAGATGCGTAACTGCCGAGGCCCATATGCATATGTCGTCAGCATATATGGAAAGGCTTACTGTATGTGGTAGAACGTCTGCAAGTCCAAGGATTGCAAGGTTGAACAAAGTGGGGCTAAGAACCCTACCCTGAGGGACGCCACGGCAAGTGTAATGGTCAGCGGTTCGGCCATCTGCACTGTGCACAAAGAAGGATATTTTGAATAGATAGCTCCGAATCCACCGAAACATGCGTCCACCAATTCCATTATTTTCCAAGGCATCAAGGATGGCTTCATGCGTTACATTATCATAGGCGCTTTTCACGTCGAGGAATAGTGGAACCGATATACGCTTGTGGTATTTTTTTTGTTGTTGTACAGACGTGATTAGGTCGATGACGTTGTCAATAGAGGAACGGCCTCTTCTAAATCCAGCCATGGCCTCGGGGTATACGTTGTAGCGCTCAAGATACCATTCTAGGCGGGTGAGAATCATTCTTTCCATGACCTTCCCAACACAGCTGGACAGTGCAATGGGTCGGTAGGACGCTAGGTCAAGTGGCAAATTTTCCAGGCTTCAGGAGTGGTATCAAGCGGCTAGACTTCCACCGGTCAGGAACGACGCCATCATTCCATGACTGGTTATAACATTCCAAAAGTCTGCTTCGGCCATCTTCACCTAGGTGGCATAAAGCAGCATAGGTGATGCCGTCTGGTCCTGGCGACGATGAGCGCCTGCTTGTGGCCAGAGCAGCGTACAATTCCTCAAGCGAGAAGGACACATTCAATTCTGGGAAGCGTGTCGCAGAAAACTCACCCAAAATTTCGCTATTGATGGTGACCACACTGTCCGCAATCTCCACTCAGAAATCTTCGGCTATATCGACCTGTGAGCGTCCTTGACGGAGGGCTAGGGCTGGGAAGGGGTGTCATTGCTGTGGAGACGAGCCAAAGCCGCGCACCATCCTCCATATGATAGACAGTGGCTTGCGGGGGTCAAGTGATTCGCAGAACGTCTTCCACCGTTGTTCCTCCAGCCTGTCCATACGACGCTGGATTTTCTTCTGTATACGTCGAGCGACTCTAAGGTCATGAATTGACTTCGTGCGCCTGTATCGTCTCTCGGCTCTTCTGCGAATCGTTCGAAGTCGCTCAAGTTCCATGTCAAATTCCGTACGTTTTTTAGCGGATGTAAATGTGTACTTAGACGATTCCAGTACACTTGTAATAAGGTTCTCAATGGTGACGGTAAATCCTTCTTTGCATGCCTCTTCCACCTTTGTCTTATACGTTGACCACCTTATGTATACTTGTCGGGAAGTACAAAAAGAGAAGCTTCTAAATCCAGTGATACTTAAGTAGGTGGGAATATGGCCACTGCCATGAGTCTCGATGTCAGAGAACCATCGAACATTTTGACCAAGTTGCCGTGACACCAAGGTCAAGTCTAAGCAACTGCTATAGTTCGAACCACGCAAGTACGTCGGACTGCCATCGTTCATAATGCTAAGTTCATGGTCGGAAGCAAATTCAATAAGTTTCCGGCCCCTGGAATCTATTCTGGAGCTTCCCCAAGCCAAGTGATGAGCATTAAAGTCTCCCGTGATAATCCAGGGTCCAGTAGTCGCCGTCAGGATATCTCGCAATCGGTCGCCGTCGAACCGACTATATGGGGATATGTAGGCGCCGATAAGGGTGAAGGCCACTTTATTCTTTGTAATGCGGAGACACACGTATTGGTTTCCATCATGAGGCCGCACCGAGTGGGGAATGTAAGTCAGTTCTGTACGGATGTAAACAATTACTTTGCTCGATTGCCCGCACGTCGACGCCATAAGGGCTTCGTATCCAGAGAGTCTTAGCGCTTTTGACACGTTCGGTTCACATATTACCACTACAGGAAATCGGTTCGTAAAAACGTATTGGCGGAAACATGAAATCCGTGATTTAACTCCTCTGGCATTCCAGTGGAATATCGTCGCGCTACGCACTTCATCACGGAGTGAAGGCAGTGGAAGAGCCATTGTGCTTACGCAAGATTTGCAAGCACTAGGCTCAGGGCATCCAACACTTGCACTGCGCTTCGAGCTGTTGGCGTATTCGAGTTGCCTACAAGCGTGCGAATCGCATTTATCAAAGACTTGAGCATTGTTACAATTCGGCGGTCATGCTCTGTCAGCTCATCTAGGTGAGGGGTGGAGCATTGTGGTGCCTCTCCTTGTTGGGGTTTTTCTACAGGGCTTATCCTTGGCAGTAGTGGCCATTCCTCATCCACGGCATTCTTTTCAGATGCTCCGTTATCTATACGCGGTTTGGACACATTGTGCACTGGGGTTGGAGCAGATTCAACAGCAAGAGGCTTTGCGGCACGCGTATTCTTTGTGCGGAGAGCAGAATTCCTTGATGAGCGTCTGCGACGAGAACGACGTCGCCTGACGTCAGCAGCTGCTTCACGATGAGTCGACCGGTCCCTCACCATTTTCTTCAACATGGAGAGTTCTCGCTTAACTCTAAGAACTTACCACATAGAAGTTTGCTCAGTCATGGAGGAATTCATAGGTGTTTGAAGGCGATTCTCTTAAATTATTCAAACATTATTTTTATCTCTTTCCACCTGACACGTTTACCAATTTTTGTAATAACAGCATCTTCCTAATACCATCCAAATCTTGGCCAATCCCCCGCAGTGGGTAAGTGCCATCGCAGAAAGATATCCTATCTTATCCTAGAACAGCCGGCCAAGAGAACGGGTGTTTCTGTTCTCTCCTTTACAATGGCGCATTCGCGAAACACGGAGCCATCGGGTCTTAATCCGCCTCCATCCGCGACCCTTCGAAGCGGCCGAGTCCTTTCGGGCTCGCAGTCACTACCACCCGTGGACGGGGTCCAAGCCTCTGTGGCGACTTCACGGCCGGACTGCTCCGCCGAAGTTGCCCGAGCCTCGTCCATGCTAACACAACAGCTGAACGTCCCATTCGCCTCTGGCTTGTCAAGGGATGACGTACACGCTCCCCTGGCCATGCTTCCGGCTACCGTGAGTACCGCGGCCACCACCAGTCCTGGCTCAACGGATGCTGTTCATACTCCCTTGGTCACTTGTCCGGCCGGCAGGAGTACTATGGCCGCTGCCACCACCTCATGGAGCACGGGTTCCGCCCCTGGCTCCCCGGGCGGCTCAGCCGGTCGCTTGACGGACGTCATACGAGTCATCTCGCTGCTGTCACGGCAGCTAAACTACATCGTTTCGGCCACCTCCGCTTTCGCGTCTGCAACCATAGCATCACCGGCTGCCTCGGAACTACCGGAGTTCCACGGATTTCATAATGACCCGATTCTGTGGGTGCACAGCAGCCAACGCACCCGGCGCTCGCGATGCCTGGCCCGAGAACACGATATGGCTGGCTGCAGCGGGGCGGCTTCGAGGTGGCGTCAAGGCCTGGGACAACTACGAAGGCCACAAGTACCGGTCCTGGGCGGAGCGAAGCTTGGAAGGCTGTTTTTCGTCCGCTCGCGTATGCCTGCGACGAGCCCGACCAGCACTGCTCTGCGGCCGGATCCTCTGCGGTACACCACTTTGACGCAGCCGTCGGGCCCAGCAGCGGCTCGACAGAGAAAGCCGCGGGCTGCCCCGCCGCAAACGCCGGCTGACTGGGTGTCGCCGTCGGCGCCATAACTTAAGTAACGGTTTTCAATCACCAGCGCCCCTTACAACCACCTGAGCTATCCTCAGCAGCTTGACCGATTGTGATGAAGAGGAAGACGCACTATAGCTCGCGCGATCGGACTGCGGGCGCGGACGGAGGGAAGACGATGAGACAGAGAACAGAACAGCTGGCCCAGTGAACGGGCGTTGTCTCCACGAACTCGCGCAAGCGTAAAAGGTTCAGCGCTGATGCTGGGCAGGCAGGCCTGCTGAGTACCGAATAATTTTCTCGGAGTCTCTATAATATAGCTTGCTAGCTTGAACAGAGAATGTCAACCATTCGGCGACAAAAGTCCATTCGGCCACGTGCGTTGAAAATAACCTGTCTCATCATGCTCTATATAGCGCTTCAATAGCGTATCAAATGTGATAACATGACAGCCATGAGCGTTAGAATGGAAACTCCGCCATCGGGGATAAGCTGCATTTAAGTCTGCGTGTTTTAATTTAATCGCTCTATCTCGCGAGGAGCTATCGTACTTGCGTGACAACAAAATATTGCTGCAGGCTCCGCATGTGTGATAAGGAACAGGGTTTTGCCTATAGGCAGGGTGTCTTTCTTTTTGTTTTGTTTTTTTGTAGGCCACAAAGATTTCCTTTTTTTTTTTTTACAATAAAGCTAAGAACGTGAGACATCTGTCGTCTTCGCACACGAGCTCTACAGCAAGGCGGAAATACTGGGCCTCTGCTTAGGATTATCTGAAAAGACAAATTAACAAAACATTGTTGATTTTTTATTTTTTTGCTCACTTAAGGATAATTCTTTGTGGAAAATTTGTAGGGCGTCACACTTTATGGCATGCCCTATTCCTTGAAATCCAAAAATCACAGGTAAGTTGAGATATTTATCGTCGAAAGTAACGGCCAAGTCCAGGCAATATTGAAACTGAGGCCGTCCCGCTGTCAGTCAGACGGCAACGCCCCGTAAAGAAGTGCGGGGTGAAGTTTGATACCATGCAGCGGCAGATCCTGACCCGACACACAGTGGCACATGATTGCCAGGCAAAGCGTGCCGTATCAGTAGCTGCTGCGACTGGCCGAGACGTTCAGTTTCAAGCTTCCTCGCGCTTGTCGTCACGGAGCGTTTCGGTCTGATGTGATAGCGCGGCAGCCTCTTCAGCGCTCCCGCAGTCCTCGGTTTCGTTATTGCCTGGATTTACCGTTGAAATTCGATTATGAATATGTCAAATACCTGCGATTTCGTGGATTTCTAAACAATGGACAAGCCATAAATTGTGACGCCCTACGAGTTTCCTACATAAACAACTGCCCTCAAATTAATAATGAAAGCTTATTAATAAATTTTCAATTTGTCTTTTCAGAGTAACTTAGGCAGCGGCACAGTATTTCCGCCTCGCTGTAGAGCTCGTATGCGAAGACAACAGGTCTCGCACGGTCATAGTTACCTATATATATATATATATATATATATATATATATATATATATATATATATATATATATATATATATATATATATATATATATATATATATATATATATATATATATATATATATATATATATATATCTGCATGGCCTAAAACGAGCACCCTGTATGTGGCCCCGTGCTTCAAGATAAACTGGTGTAAGAGACGGCGCTCGTGTATTTCATGTCTACTTCTCGTACCCGTCTTGTCGTGCACCAAAACCTTCAATCATGTCATACCAACATGCCCAAACAGTCACGTTAGTAAGTCTGCGTGTTTCGTTACGTTCCTTCGTCATTGCGTCCGCGCGTTTCATCTCTCGAATAAGAGGATCCTCTGATGCGGTCGCCAGCTCTTCTATGTCGCACCAGATCCTTAGCTTCGCAATTATTTTCGTTTGATTTACTTTTTGACTTCGGGCAGCTCTTAAACAAGGGCGTCACTTCGTGGCGGGCTACTTTGCGGCCACCAGAACTCGTCACTTAACCCTCCCAACTCGGTGGTCTTCGTAATTCGATCGCATCGCTCTTCAGAGAGCTCCGCACAGGTTGGCATCCAGATTCGAGCAGCAGCTTGTTCGGCCACACCAAGGTATCGGTGTGGAGCGGCTTAGAAGCGTCCGAGAACACCGGTATCAATTCGTAATTAGCTGTGCCGGTGCCGCGCTGAGGGCGGCCTGTGTGTTTCTCTGAAACTTTGGTCACGGCGTGGGTATCTTTTCTCCAGTCGTCGAAGATTAAGAGCTGCTTCATTTGATTAAATGCTGTGCTGAAGCGAAATGGCGAGTATATCTGCAGGGATTCTATCCGTTCAATGTACGTATGATGATCGATAATGAGTTAAAAGCAAGGACTCATCGTTGTGCCAAGCTTTATGACTTCTTTAGGGATGCGCACCGGACACTCACGTTCAGTGCTTTTGTTGAGATTCTCCTACTGCTTCGCACTCTTGCTTGCGTCTTTCAAGTCTCAGAATCGTTAGGTTGCACTTTTGCAATTAATGCATTTTTATTATTTGGTCTTCTAAAGCTAACGTTATTAACGGCAAAGTATGTCCGCTTCGACTAGCTCGTCTGCCAAAACGCCACTTTCGCTACGCTTATAGTCTTTTTATAAAAAAAAACCTGTATTGTCTAAAGAAAAATCCTCTATATATACGTTCAATTTAATTCCATGCACATACACAAACATTACTATTTCCACAGCACGTATACAAAACAGCTGCTACAGACGCACAAGCAAGCCGAAGAAGAATATACCGCTACACATGTAGTCGATAATTCCAGTTCAGGGAGGTTCCGCTATATTTTGCCGTTTACTTTTTCGGTGATGATCCACGAAGAGGTTGATCATTACACCATTTACATAAAAAAAAGAAATACCCTTTAGGCACCATACCTGGCTTATGGGTAGAATAGTGCTGCGAAACAATAGAAACACACTACAAACGCCCGTTTCTACATCCCCTATGCCTTGTCCACACTGAAGACACAGTCCGAAAACTGCGATTTTGCTGCTGTATACACTTCCGCCTGTAGCCCTCGATCGGAAAACTTCCTGCACGACGCCCAGACAAAGCCTTCCGAATGTCTACAAAGGGCAGCTAAATGCACTCCATCGAACTAGGCGACGCTGGACATTCGAGCCTTTAATGTGCGATAGCCGATAGCCGACAGGGCGCGGCAACTGGCAATATCGCGTATGCTTGCGCGAAACTCGGACAGATGGACAAGCTATTTGGTGTCGGCCGCTTTTTTGCGACGTCTTGAGCTTGGGGAGAGAGACGCCCTTCGTCAAGTGCGTCACTGGTTTCCGCGTCGGTGGCGGCGCAGCGGCTGCCTACACGAGGCTCGTCCCCCTGGCAGCGGCGTTATGGCAGTCGTTCGTGAGGAGCCGCCACTCGGCGAGCGCTGGGGCCGAGGCCGCGCGTCGAATGTCCGGCTCCATTTGGATCGTCAACATGACGACGCGCGAGGAGGCTATTTTACGATCCTGTGTACGATCTCTCGAAACTGCGCGTCTTCCATCTCGAGCATTTTATTCGTACGACCATCGCTCCACTTGCCAGCTGTACGAAAATGAAACGACTAATCAACCGCCGGGATGTTTATTTGCATGCTAACGAAACTATATACCTGAGCGCATAGCTAGTTGTCGATCCAGTGGTCCTTCCGATTGGTTTCTAAGCAGCAACAAAAAAGGGGCAAGTGTAAGTGGCTCAACTGTGGCCTTTCGGCCGCAATTACGGCGATGTATCTGTGCCGTCGACCACTGCGTGCTGTCAGTGGATGAACTTGGTTTTCCTTTTGCACCGATGGGGAGCCAATCACTGTAAATATGGTGCGGTTGCTTTATTAGTAGGGAAATGGACGACAATAAGTTGTCCGGCTTGTTCGTTTAATTTGTCTCTTTATTTAGACGCTACCGGTTTGCCCATAGTCCAATAATTTGGAGCGAAAGAAAGGCAATGCCCATCCTCGGTACTGCGCCAGTTTAGAAGAAGGTAGATTTTCGACAATTTAATGTGTCAGGTAATCATCATTTTATAGGTCGAATTTGGTGCATTATATACGATAAATAAGTACATACATGTTATTCAGGTATTGTGCGGGTTGGTTTTGTTTTAAAACCTATGAAGACGCGTTCCGCACACGGAATGCACAATAAAGCACGAACACACGCTTCTTTCTCGGCGATGTCGAGCACAAAGATGCGATACCGGAAGTTTCTTGGAGCCACGGGCTCGCTACTGGCACGGCGCGTGCGAAACCGCCTATTGAACAACGTAGCGGAAATTACGACGTGCACTGCACTGCTTTATCTTTCGCAACATCTATGTTTAAAGTAAACTTGTACAATGCTCTTGATCAGCTGTAGTGAATCTTTCTTTCTTGTTTTTGCAATTTCCTTGGACTTCTATCCATCTAACAGCTGACGCCTGCTTTCTGAAGGCTATGCCAGGCGCCAATAAAGTGCTGACATCGCAGAATTAATGTGTTTAGTTTTGCTCAGCAACCAATCACTTGAGAAGGTTCGACTTGTAATAAAAACAAACAGCTTTACCTGCTTTTTTTTCTTTCATATTTTAGAATAGTTACACATTTTAGTGCGATTTAAACTAAAATGAGTTAATAAATTAATGCACGTCTTGCGGCTTCGGCGTCGGATTCAAAGACCTCAAACAGGAGGAAAGGATCAATAGCGAGAAAATAGGCTGTAGGCGAACACTTCTGTGCTGTTGGGCTGCCTTCAAAGCCGCATCTATCCTTAGAGCCCGCGCTTAACGAAGGAAATCTGATTACGCGAGTGCACAGAAACTGTAATTAACAAATATAAGTGTTCGGCCCCCGGTAAGAAAGCACAGAATTTGAATATCCAGTCGGCCACGACATCACGTGAAATTTGCCGATAATCAGGAAAACGCGCGGAGAAATTAGCACGGCCCACAAATTTTTGCGCAGACATGCGAATTTCTGAGCAAGGAAACAAGACTTTTATGCAAATTGCGCAAATATTGTTTTCTCTAGAAACGCAAGGAACAAACCTTAAAAAGGGCACGTGCTTGTTACCCAAGTGGCTGCTTTAGTCCGACAACTTTAGCTCAAGCAAGCTAGCATGGAAACTTGCAAGCGGGGCGTCTTTGGGGTTATATGGGGGCTGGATGACTCGCTTAATGACTTACAGGAACAAGAAAACGAAAGAGCGTGTTCTGGCTTTCGCTAGCTCCCAGATAGAAGGTATAAAAACGAAGACGATACATAATGCAACGACAGGTGATTCGCTGATCAATGCGGGCTTTACAAAACTTGCTGATGACAGCACGCTCTGTCGAGAGAGCCTTCATGGCGGCAAACCCGTCACAAGTATGATTCGCTGCTATTTATAGCGAGGGCGTTGCTCCCCCGCCTAAGTTGCTGACAGACTAAGGTGGAGCGTTTACGAGCTTTCTCTCGTATTCCTCCTCCGGTCACTGGGCTTTAGCGAGCGATTCGTCTGGCTAAACAAGGCGAAAACAAATCGGTGCATAGCGCATACGAAAGCACCAGGAAAAGGAACTGCCAATGCTGCATGTACAGTGGGCTTCGAAACTGTATCCGTATAACATATCAGTCGATGTACCGGCAGGACATACTATTGGTATTGGAGGCCTGTCAATGGCCAAAATCACTTACGAACAAGAAGCGTTGTGAAGTCGGCCCCCGATGAACAGTGCCAAGTGTAAACTTCTTAGCAACTTTCACGTTATTCTATACTGTGCAGTTGGGCGACTATAACGCTCTATTAGTACTTTATGAGCGCACTGACGAGGTTTAATAATCTCTCTGTAAAGATAGGGTTACTTGTTACTGCGAGTAACAGAGTGCATGATAGCGTCTTCTGCTATGTCAAGTCATTGGCTTAGGCACGTTCTCATGCATTTCCTTTCCATGCCTCCCCAATATGAAGTAGGCTGAACTGTACGCTAGCTGGATAATTCAGAGAGGCGAATATTATTTGAACGAGAAATCTAAATACATATTCTACTAATTAGCGGAATTCCACTAATTATCTTTTGAATTAATTATTTTATTACACATAGAAGTTTACGTATTGCAGCCAGTGAGTTTGCAAGGTGTATCCACTTGGAATGCATTTCCAGAATGACGCCAGTTTAGAGTTATGCACCATCAAAGTTGCTGTAAAAATGCACTGTTGTTCCACTTACTTTTTTACAAAATGCTATTTTATGCACTGAAGTACAAAAGTAACTGTAACGCCCATGTATTTCGTTCCACAACTTGGGAAATAATATCTCGAAACTGGTGTCATCCCGGAAACACATTTCAAATGGATACGTCTTGCAAGCCCACCGGGTACAATTCTTAAATTGCAATATGTGCCGCAAAGTAAATAATTATAAAATTAATTAGTGTTTTTGTTAATTAGTTAAATCTATATTTCGATTTCTCATGCTAGCAATGTCTGCCTCTTGGAATAATCCAGCTCAAAGACAACAATTATGCCATCTGCCACAGGCGATTTTTAAATTTTCCATGAAACTTAAAAATGATCACCCTGTATACTTAAAAACGTCGGGTGCACCAGAACCCGTATTCACGAAAAGCTATTACGCTACAATTGTTCGTAAGAGAATACTTCAGCCAATCCTGATGCTGGGCATACAATTAGCGTCGGCCCCCGTCCAATGGCAAATAGCAGTTACGAACGAAGAGCTTTGCGAGCTCGGCGCCCGGAGCCGAATTCACAAAGCCAGGACACCCTGAAAAATGTGCTGCGCGCAGCTAATTGCGATTCAACACAGTGTGAGCGAATGTCCCGAAAATTGCGTTATGATTTAGGTAAACTGCTACGTTAAATATGTGTCTGCCCAAAGTATAATTTACTATCAGGAATGCGTGGTGTATTTGTTTCGGTGTGTTTTTGTACTTACTTCAAACAAGCGCCAAACACTTGACGTTTCGGATCGCATGAAACAGCCAGAAGATGACTTCGAGTGCGAGAACATTTTATCGTATATAGCTGTGGGTTACGCTGTTCATGAATTTTTGTAGGTCCAAGCGTAACGCCTTTCACATTGCTCTTAACTGAATCGCGTATAGAAAACGGGAGGGAAAGTTTAAGCAGCACGGCAGATGGTGTGATGGGCGCACGGTTGAGGTCTTTCCTTATTTTCCTTCCGAGCAAGAAATGACAGTTAATTAGTGCAGACAGTTCCTTAAAGTGCCGTTAACGAGGAAAATGTGAAAAAGAAAGTCTGCCTAGGTTACGGACTTTTTCTTGGCGTTTGCTTTGTTTTGTTTTGTTTGAAACCCTTGTGCTCTCTTGAAACATCAGAATTCCAAGCGTCACTTCTTTCACCGTGAGTAATTTTCACACAGATCTAATTTAGCACATCAGCGTGGTTAGAACAGCCGAATTACCAAATAACTAGAGTCAGTTGCACAGGCTCAGGTTTGCTACTATAACGCCAGTGTTAGGATATAGACACCCAAACTTAGCCAAGCCGATGAAGGTTTAGTAATTATGATTTTACGACTATAATTAAATAAAAAATGGTTTCAATGTTTTTATTAGGGGGAGGGGGGGAGAGAAGGGGGACGTTGTAATACATGACAGGTCTGTTCCGATACAGGATTTGTTCCTTTCTAAGAAAAGCTGCATGACTTTATAGGAGTTTGTTTGCGGAATTTGAGATTGAGAAACCGTGATAAAAAAGGTACCGTCGGGAGCAAACGTAGGAGACATCGAACGAGCCTTATCATTCCTTGACTTCTGTGGTCAGGAGCTCTGCGGCACAGATACGTAAGATAATCTTCAAAGGAACCACAGCAGCACAAATAATATATCCCGCCACGCGATGACAAGAGCACAGGGAAATGCAATTATTTAGAGACAATTTTTAGAGGGTCCTGTCATAGTCCCTGATACCAGTCTTGAATTATTTGTGATAGGTCGAGCAGCGGCGGCCAAACACCGGGCTGGTTGGCGACGAGACAAAATCTAATAGTGCTCTACGATAAATTATTGATGTAGTCAATCATGTTTGTTCTCCTTTGCTCCGACTTTTATATACAATACGTGGGTTTTTTGTCTTTTTTCGTGTGTGCGTGTGTGGCCGAGGCTTGTCTTTTTGCTCTTGTTTCGTCCATAGGTTCCACACTCTTGCTCGAGTTTTCATAGCAGAGTATTGGCCTTCCTGCTTTTGTCGACTTTTTCTGCCACGTTGTTACGCTTACATAACAACTCTTATAGATTGTTTTTTCTTAGCCGGTAAATGAAAGCTGCACTGTCCGTCCATGGCTCGGTCAAAAAAAAAATAAGAAAAAAAATAAAAAGGTATAATTCCTATTGTAAACATTACAAACCAAGATTCTCAGTAGATTTTCGTGGCTACGGTAAGTTCCTCGCTTTTCCTCTCTGGTAAGTTTAACACGCCGATGTCAAGAGATTCCCGGATGTACAATTTGTTCTCTGTAGAGGAGCTTCAAGCAACTTTGGCAGCATGCAAGCGTTCCTCATCCCCTGGACCTGATGGTGTCACTTACATGGCTCTATGTAACATCGGTCAAACAGCTCGGCGTGTCCTTCTAACCATATACAACGACTCGTGGTGCAACAGATTGGTTCCTCCCTCGTGCAAGTTCAGCCAACTCGTTCCTCTGTTCAAATCAGGTAAACCTCCCCTGGACCTGGCCTCCTATCGCCCCATCGCACTTTCCAGCTGTTTTGGAAAGGTGATAGAGAGGATGATACTGACTCTCCTACAGTGGTACCTGGAGCATAACGAGATATACCCTGATGCCGTGACCGGCTTTCGGCATGGATGGTCCTCGACAGATAACGTGATTGACCTTGTCTCGTCTGTACAGCAACAAAAAGCCTAAGGAGATCATCTGCTGCGATGTTCTTGGACCTGAAAGGTGCATACGACAATGCATCGCATGAAGCTATTCTGGATGACTTGGGGAACATAGGATTTGGGGGTTGAGTCTTCCAATGGATTTACAGTTATTTGAAAGGCAGAACCTTCTTTGTACAAACAGAAGACCGTACAACAACGCACCATTGTACTTGCCGCGGTGTGCCTCACGATAAAGTCCTGAGCCCCACTCTCTTTAACCTTGCGCTTATCGACCTTGTTGACATACTTCCGCGGTCCGTGCATCGGTCAATATACGCACACATCTACATCTGGACATCATGGGTGACGCCTCTACACGTACGTGCCAGACTTCAGAGAGCGGCTACACTGACGCCAAACTAACTTCAAGGACGGGGACTAGAACTGTCATCCAAGAAGTGCTCGTTGGTTGCCTTCACGCGCAAGGCAATGGACCCATGCGTCATTAAAATCAATGGACAGGCTATTAGTTATGAGGAGACCCACCGCTTTCTGGGAGTAATAATAGATCGCGACCTGTCCTGGAGCCCTCATATTGCCTACATAAAAAAGAAACTCATCACGATCACCTACGTGCTAAGATTTCTTGCGGGAAAATCATGGGGTGCATCTGTACCAGCGATGCTTCAACTTTACACTATACTTTTCCTTGGGTTCATGCGCTACAGCTTACCTGTGCAGGACAGGGCCCTAAGAACAAACGTACGCGTCCTCCAGTCGATTCAAGCTCAAGCACAGAGAATATGCCTTGGTCTTTCGAGATGTGCATCTTCAGCAGCGATTGTCGTCATCGCACGTGGTCGCCCAGTCACAAGATATATTCGTGTCGATGCCTTAAGAATGTGCATCAGGCGTTTCGCCCAGACTCGATCACACCACCTCGCCTCACTTCGTGCTTCTAGGCCACACTCCGCGTTCAGCGATATTGTTACTTCGCATCGTTGAGTGCTTCTCTGCAAATTCACGCCTGCAGCAAGACCACCATTACCCGTTGTGGTTCCTACATCCCTTCGAAGTCCTCCTAACCATTCCTGGAGTCCAAAAAAAACAACCGTCATTTTTAGCCCTACAACAAGCCACACTACTGCTCCAGCATGAGAAACACAGCGGATGCCTTCACATTTACACGGATGGTTCAGTTTCTTCTGCAAGCTCAGCAGGAGCAGTGGTTATTCCCAAGAAGTCGTTCACCACAAAATTCAAGACATCGCATTTTTAAGTCATCGACGGCTGCAGAACTCGCCGCCCTCCGTGCAGCTCTAGAATTTGTATTGAAGAACCGTCACAGATGTGGTCAGTCTTCTCCAACTCCAAGGCCGTTCTCCAGTGCATTATATCGCTATTTCGTGATGAACTGATTGAACATTTAGATGCTGACATAAGACTTCTTTAGGACCACGCACTAGAGAAAAAAAATTACCTCCCAAGCACTTCGTACAGATGGTTAACCTGCAAAGCTGGAACGTGCGGCCCCGATGTTTATCACTGGGCTAATCCCGACGGTTCATTAAACGATAGCCTGGTAGACATCCTCGGTACATAATTGCTGCTTGCACTCGGCTGCACGAGCCTGTTTTTGTGCCCGGGATGCAACGTCGGCATGGCGTAGACGAGCTCGTTCCCGGTTCTGCTCATGGCGTCGCTGATCGAAAGCTGCCTGCTCCTAAGGAGCACGTATGGCGCGTGGCCTACACATTTCGGAGCAGGAGAGAAACTGCTGCGCGCGCGCTCGGCTGTGACGGCGAGCAACGACGTCATTACTGGCGCAGCTAATCGAACCCCACCTAGATAGCCCAAGGCCAATTCACTCCGATCCATGACAGTCATGTTACCTGGCCCGACTGCCATAGATCTAACGGCGATGCTCCCGAGTAAGCAACAGTGATTTTTACGTCACCGCTTTCATCATGCCAGCCTTGTCAATGAAAATTTCGGGCCAGGTAGCGTGACGTCATAGATCGGAATAAACCGGCTTTGTGCTATCTAGATGATGTTAGCTAATCGTGCGCCTCTTTCTCGCTCCTTTTTTTTTTGCGCATGCGCATGGGGTTGCGGCGGAGGAGTTTTCAGCGTACAAGTGACCGACAGACGGACGGACGAATCGGCTAGCCACATAAAGCTTCGCTGTAAAAACGCAACATTGTTTATCAGTAGATACCGGGCCACTGAAGTATATAAGGAAACGACCGTGCAGATGAGACCGCCCGATCTGCTCATGATGGCCTCCACTGTGTAGCTATACCGTTATCCCGAACGGACGCAGCTACAGGGCTTCCTTCGCTTGCACGTGAACTTACACTTGTACAACGGAACTCGGCGGAATTTACCAATGCTCCTCTCCACAACTTGGATCCGAATTATGGTTACGCCTTCCGTCAGGACTATCTAGAGCTGAGGAGACGTTTTTGTGCCGCTTGTGGCTTGGCTTGGATCGGAATGGCCAACAACCCTACATGCGATAACTGTAGGTGCGAGGAAACAATCACCCACATTCTCTGTGAGTGTCCCCGCTTCAGTGCACCCAGGAAAGAACTTTCAAGTATGTCAGCTAGATAGTCTTGGCAAACGCCCTTTGTCGAAGGAAAGGGGCCTGGGACATTGGCCGAGACCGTGCTCAGCACCCAAGGCTTTGAAAACGTTGTTGCGCTTCTTCCGGAGAACTGGTATTAGAGGCAGACTTTAAGCAGTGTCGTATTCTGCTTTCCTTTTTCCCCTTTCTTTCTTGCTCTTCTTTCCTTTTTTTGTAATATTGACACGTGTACTTATCTTTATCGGGCGACCACGTTTCGCCGCCTAACAAATGTTATCGCACAGCGCGGGACGAGCCTACATGTATCCGAAGTTTCTGGAAAGTTATCGATGCTTCTATCCGGGCTGTCTGTTGTCGCCGAACCTTGTGTTATCTGATTTCATCGCGTGACGCGAATGGTGTAGAACTTTGTGGAAGACACGCGGGTCCCAGCGATTAGTCTGGAACATTCGACGATTGATGTATAAAAGCCGGCGCGCTTCACCCTTTGATCACATTTTCGACTATCGCCGACTGTGTTCGCCGCTCTCGTTGTGCTATAAGTGTAGCCTGTTTTGTGGGCACAGGTTCGCCCAATAAAAATCTAGTTTTGCCTTTCACAGTATTGCTACTGTGTTCTTTCACGTCACGACCACGTGACAATATTTTTTTTCTGTTATCTTTTGTTCCCCTTACCCCCTTTCCCCAGCACAGGGTAGCCAGCCGGTCTGACAAGTGGCTAACCTCCATGTATTTCCGTCTATTCCATCTACTTTAACTAAGGAAGATTAACATTCGAACCTAGCCATGACAGAACTCTCCAAAGTTAGGGTGCGCCGCATAAATAATATGGTCGTCGTTACACGGTTTAATACTAGAAATAAAATGGAATGCATAATATGCAGAATCTGCATAATATGTATAATACTAGGATTACAATGAACTGCATAATATGCAGAATCTGCATAATATGTATGATACTAGAATTACAATGGGATGAGCATACAGAGTTGCATCTGATGACATCAATCATAACTTAAGAGACGACGAGGTGGAATATTTCGGATAAAATTTAGACCATGCTGTATTTATGTTACTTTATTTTATTTTTTACTTTAACCTATCCCTAAGTACAAGCAAGTGTCACGTTAGGGCATAAAATGACGATACATTAGGGCATAAAAACAACCAATGGCATGCTTGAACATTCTTCCTTGAGCTAGACAGTGGATCACAAGCTATTATTAATTTAGTGATTGTGAACGTTATTGAGGGTCTGCTAGTCGATCAATCAGGTCGAATTACGAGCGGAATCGGCCGGCTGCGCATACAGGGAGTTGCTCTCGCAATACTCACAAAAGAAAAGGTAGAGTTGAGTGAGTTTCGAATCAATATATGTCTCTATAAATTGGCAAAGTGAGCTAGAAACCTAGATAGGGACACACTGAGGATATCAAATTTACAAGATCATTGGAAAATTCAGCATATCGTTCACAGCGCTTCCAATAATTTATCGTGAACGCTTCCTATAGAGTGCCCTGTGAGTGTCAAAAGAAAGTTTTTGCCTTGAATGCCGACGATAGGCTAAGGCAGAAGCACTTAAGTACTGTTGTGAAGTCGGAGGTCCTGTGCCGTGCCAGGTGCTGGGAGAAAGAAAGTTCCCGAGCTACGTTTAAGTGATGAGAAAAACGTTTATATTCAAATATGTACAGGATCGAGTTTTACAAAAACAGCTCCAACTATCGGAGCACACTAAACGCTAGAGTTTTCGCATGTCCGAGCCCTCTCTCTCTTTCACAGCAATCCAGATCCGCTTTGTATGCCATTTATTTCCCTCTTTCACTCGTCGGGGGAATTCGCTGGCCAATCACAAACGGCGAACCATTCACATTATATCCCGGCCCCACGTCCCACTTTTTTACCCCCCCCCCCTCCCCTTTTGCCGGTTCCTTGGTCTCCAACGTTATACAATACGAGGCAATCACGTGGCAGACGGTGAACCTGCCGTCGACGCCTTTCCTCGAGTTTCTCGAGGAAAGGCGAGAGAGTTTTCGACAATGGCCCTTTCATCAATTAGTGGCCTCTTCGTGACGGTCGATCTATCAGTATCGGGAGACTGGCCTTCCCGGTAGTCGGAGGGCGGCGTTGTCGTCTTGAAGGGCGCCAGGTGCAGTCGTAGTCCGGTCGGGCATTCGTCTCGCCTGTCAGTTCTGGGCGATCGAAAACCCGAAGATGTGGAACATGATTGCTTGTCAGTAATACTCAGTTGAGGCTGATTTAGTCACCTTGAGTAAATGACGAAGCGTAAATAGCACCCGAGACAGCTGCACGTCTACCGGTGAAGCATCCCTCGCTCCGCGAGATCACCAGGCACAACAGTACCTAAATACTGACGGCTGGACGCCTATCCGTTAGCATTAAACAATATATAGAGAACGGGATCGGCGAGTCACTTGTTAAAAAAAAGTGAAATTGAAAGTATGCAAAATAGGAAATGGAGTTACATGGAACTTTTAAACTGTTCAACACAGACGGAAGTTCTTTCGGAACTGCAATGGGTCTATGTTTATAACGCAGTGCATATAAAGCAAATATAAAGCGTTTATATAGGAAATTGAAGTCTAGATATGAGTTCCTCTGTCGTTCTCTCTATATCTCAAAATTTTTTTTTTATTTTGATTGGGCGGTGGCTCCTCACACCTCTTCGCATATAAAGTTGTGCACTTCTCTGATTGAAATTTTCCCGACGATAGATCTGTTTTGTCCGATTTCACGTAAGCACTTTTTTCTATATTAAGAAAAAGGACAAAATGGCTAAACAGAACCGCAGCAATGATTGATGTTTGCGTAGTGCGACAAGCAAAACAATCGTTTTCTGAGTAAGTAGCTGTTGGGCTTATAGTACGCGAACCTCCCGCATTCACGAGTCAAAACCAAAGGGCAGTTATTGATCATCGAGTATCGAGTGGCACGCGCATACGCGCCCAGGCTCTCCGTTAAATGCACTATGAACAATGGTTCAAATAGGCTTTTCGTCAGGCTGCAGACCGTATTGTGCTCGCAGTGTTTGAGCATCAGTGCGGAGACGCTGTCGCTGCGCTTGCTCGCTCCGTCATAGGGAGAGCTACGCAGCTTGGTAAACACGTATGCTCTTTGTTGTTACCCCCTCCTGCTGCCTGTGTCCCTTATGTGCACTTTCCTTCGCTAAATAAGGTGGTGCCATATACTAGTACAGTACCCCCATAAGCCTCCACCCCCTACCCCAACAATCCAATCGCGAAAATCGGCTCATCTCCTTTTATAAGAGCAGTACTATGGAGCGGCGTGGTTCGTTCTTGGCTCTGAACATCCGATTAATTTCTGTCCTCGTCTGAAGAGAAATATTAATGCCACCCTCGTGGTGTCTCCTCTTGCGGCCGCGCATGTTCTTCTCGCACGTGTGACACTATGTGACGCCTTCGCAGACTGCGTGACAGCGCCCACAGAAACAGTTCTGTATTGTATGTGTGTGTGTGTGTGTGTGTGTGTGTGTGTGTGTGTGTGTGTGTGTGTGTGTGGTGTGTGTGTTTTTTTCTTTTCTTTTCGTATTCTTTTTCTCTCACCTATCGCATCCCTCACCCCGCCCCACGGTACAGGGCAACCAACCGGAGATAATCTCTGGTTAACCTCCCTGTCTTTCCTTTGCCTTTCTCTCTCTCCCTCGCTCTCGCGCATGAGCACTTGTTTCGGACTCGTATTGAAACACCTAAGACTCGTCACCTCTGATGACATTGTCTAAAAAGCGCGGGTCACTTTCACACAAGTTCCAAAGTTCCTAGCACGTCTCAACTCGACGCGATTTTTGGTCGTCCGTTACCACTTTAGCCACAATCTTCGCGCACACTTTTCACATCTGCAAATTATTCGTAAAAATATCGTGAACGGTACTTTTTTGAAGGTTTACTGTATGTGCCACTAAAGGGATACTCAAACGAAGGTCTGAGTTAAAAAGACCTTTCACACGAGTCGGCGATGGTCGTTGGTGGCCGTCCAGCGTGGGCTTCATCGCTGACCGCTTCACAACCTTCTAAAAAGGCCTTGTGCCACCGGTAGACTTCACGTTCCGGCAAAAAATTATCACCAAAGGCCGTCCATATCATAGAAAAGGTTTCCACTGCGGACTTGCTGAGTTTCACGTAAAATTTGATGACAATCCTTTGTTACAACGAGCGCTGCATTACAGCTTACACGGCAAATGACAACGGGTTTCACGGGAAAGGATGTCCGTACTCCCCAGATGGTAGCAGATGGCCGAGGGACCACGCTTGGGTAAGCTAACCTCCCCCTCCACGAATCCCAACTGGTCCTAGCGTGCTGCGACGTATATTCGCTTCGTAATATAATCACTGACATTACTTTTCGGACAAACCCCGCATATATTTACAGTCGCTTCGAGCTTCATAAATAATGATGACACCTAGATAACGGCATTTTCTTATCGTTGTGTTTTGTTTTCGTGTGATAGTTTCAACCTTTTATTGTAGCCTGTTCATTCGACCTGCTCTTGACGTGGTGCGTCATGAAAGCTGCACAATAAAGTTCTGTACGCTGCGCTCGACCTGAAGCTGGACAACAAGATGTGAGTGAAGTGACTAAAGGGAAGCAGAAACATCACGCAGTGTTTTCCGAGCCGAATGATCGGCTTTGCCCCCCTATTTGAAAAACAGAATTCATTTTAATGCCTGCATCCGATTAAAGGCTGCCAACTGGATATATCCATAGCGGCCTCGCGTGTTCCTTCGCGTATTTGGTTGCAGCGCGGAGCTGCACTTAATTTCCGGCGTAGAACAGAGCTGATCTTAATGATTCGAAGGCCTACGGTGCCTGTCAGCCTCACTATCTCCCTCCGTCGGCGGGAAACCACTATACACTAGAAAACACTTTTTTCCTTATCCCGCCTAAAGAGGTTTCACTTTTTTCTTCACACTTCGGTGAACAGAAGGACGTATTTGTTTCCTGTTAGTTTCTTTTATTTTTTACGTGAACGAGCAACAGATACGAAGGTATAGACGTTCACTCAGTACAGCTAATGTCACACCGAACATGCAGAAGTGTACGACCACATGGGAAATACAGCAAGCACGTAGAAAGGGGCGCAGAGGTCTTCTATGACCCAGAAAAGATGGCCGGAGACGATGTTCGCATGGCCAGAGAATTTAGTGGCTATGGATTCGCGAAATGTGCATGAATATTTTTTTTTTCTGTTTCATAGCCTTCTGTATAAGCTGGCGTTACTCGCACATCTGGTCCTTCCGCTGAGCGAAAAGGGCTTTTAACAATAGAGCCGCGAACACCTGTTCTTCTGGAGCCCAGTCTTTCTTCAGGTGAAAATACATTTTTACTCTTCTACTGCAGTTCAGTGATCGATGAAGTCCCATCATCCGTTACTAAAGATCAATACACTCTGAAAAAGTGAGAATCGAGAAGTCTCTTGCCAACCACTTTTGTGTCGTAAAAAAAAGTAATACTTTTCTGCAGCGTCCCAATAAGTTTATCTGGCCGCTGTTGTTTACATACTATCGGTTCTGCGAGCGGGAACCAAATCCATATTTCTTTCGCGCTAAATCCATAAAACAATTATCTATGGGAAGACACGTTGTGATTTTGCTGTAATGACATCCACGTATCGTGCGCGCACTTCGTGAGACTCGATTTTATACGCTACGTAAGGGTATAACGTGGTACGCCTTCCCTCTGTTCTCTCGAGGAAAAGGTGTAGGATATCCGACGCTGGGAGGGCACCTAGCCTATGGTAACAGATTAACAGCGCGACCATAGACAAGAACAAAGAAAACGGCAGGACAGCCCAAGCCAACACTTCATCTAGCCTGAACCACGCAATTGATGATGTAATGAGCGAGAGGTTAGCCATAGTTTCTGGGAACGGTGAGAACACGGTAACAAAATTCAGGCACACCCCATCCTTTGGAGATGTTTACAGGCCGCCATTGGAATATGAACCTGGCAACGTTTAACGCTAGAACGTTATCTAGTGAGGCGAGTCTAGCAGTGCTATTGGAGGAATTAGAGGGCAGTAAATGGGATATAATAGGGCTCAGTGAAGTTAGGAGGCCAAAAGAAGCATATACAGTGCTAAAAAGCGGGCACGTCCTGTGCTACCGGGGCTTAGCAGAGAGACGAGAACTAGGAGTCGGATTCCTGATTAATAAGAACATAGCTGGTAACATACAGGAATTCTATAGCATTAACGAGAGGGTGGCATGTCTTGTTGTGAAACTTAGTAAGAGGTACAAAATGAAGGTTGTACAGGTCTACGCCCCTACATCTAGTCATGATGACCAGGAAGTCGAAAGCTTCTATGAAGACGTGGAATCGGCAATGGGTAAAGTCAAAACAAAATACAGTATACTGATGGGCGATTTCAATGCCAGGGTAGGCAAGAAGCAGGCCGGAGACAAGTCAGTGGGGGAATATGGCATAGGCTCTAGGAATAGCAGAGAAGAGTTATTAGTAGAGTTTGCAGAACAGAGTAATATGCGGATCATGAATACCTTTTTCCGCAAGCGGGTTAGCCGAAAGTGGACGTGGAGGAGCCCGAATGGTGAGACTAGAAATGAAATCGACTTTATACTCTGCGCGAACCCTGGCATCATACAAGATGTAGACGTGCTCGGCAAGGTGCGCTGCAGTGACCATAGGCTGGTAAGAACTCGAATTAGCCTTGACTTGAGGAGGGAACGGAAGAAACTGGTACATAAGAAACCAATCAATGAGTTAGCGGTAAGAGGGAAACTAGAGGAATTCCGGATCAAGCTACAGAACAGGTATTCGGCTTTAACCCAGGAAGAGGACCATAGTGTTGAAGCAATGAACGACAATCTTATGGGCATCATTAAGGAGTGCGCAATAGAAGTCGGTGGTAACGCCGTTAAACAGGAAACCAGTAAGCTATCGCAGGAGACGAAAGATCTGATCAGGAAACGCCAATGTATGAAAGCCTCTAACCCTACAGCTAGAATAGAACTGGCAGAACTTTCTAAGTTAATCAACAAGCGTAAGACAGCGGACATAAGGAACTATAATATGGATAGAATTGAACAGGCTCTCAGGAACGGAGGAAGCCTAAAAGCAGTGAAGAAGAAACTAGGAATAGGCAAGAATCAGATGTGTGCGTTAAGAGACAAAGCCGGCAATATCGTTACTAATATGGATGAGATAGTTCAAGTGGCTGAAGAGTTTTATAGAGATTTATACAGTACCAGTAACAGCCACGACGATAAGGTGAGAGAGAATAGTCTAGAGGAACTTGAAATCCCACAAGTAACACCGGAAGAGGTAAAGAACGCCTTGGGAGCTATGCAAAGGGGGAAGGCAGCTGGGGAGGATCAGGTAACAGCAGATTTGTTGAAGGATGGTGGGAACACTGTCCTAGAATGCCTCATGACACAATGCCTCATGACCTCGAACGTACCGGAATCTTGGAAGAACGCTAACATAATCCTAATCCATGAGAAAGGGGACGCCAAAGACTTGAAAAATTATAGACCGATCAGCTTACTGTCCGTTGCCTACAAAGTATTTACTAAGGTAATCGCAAATAGAATCAGGAATACCTTAGACTTCTGTCAACCAAAGGACCAGGCAGGATTCCGTAAAGGCTACTCAACAATAGACCATATTCACACTATCAATCAGGTGATAGAGAAATGTGCGGAATATAACCAACCCTTATATATAGCCTTCATTGATTACGAAAAAGCATTTGATTCAGTCGAAACCTCAGCAGTCATGAAGGCACTACGGAATCAGGGTGTAGATGAGCCATATGTAAAGATACTGGAAGCTATCTATAGCGGTTCCACAGCCACCGTAATCCTCCACAAAGAAAGCAACAAAATCCCAATAAAGAAAGGCGTCAGACAGGGAGATACGATATCTCCAATGCTATTCACAGCATGTTTACAGGAGGTATTCAGAGACCTGGAGTGGGAAGAATTGGGGATAAAAGTTGATGGAGAATACCTTAGCAACTTGCGATTCGTTGATGATATTGCCTTGCTTAGTAACTCAGGAGACCAACTGCAATGCATGCTCACTGACCTGGAGAGGCAAAGCAGAAGGGTGGGTCTGAAAATTAATCTACAGAAAACTAAAGTAATGTTTAACAGTCTCGGAAGAGAACAGCAGTTTACGATAGGCAGCGAGGCACTGGAAGTGGTAAGGGAATACATCTACTTAGGGCAGGTAGTGACCACGGATCCGGATCATGAGACTGAAATAACCAGAAGAATAAGAATCGGCTGGGGTGCGTTTGGCAGGCATTCTCAAATCATGAACAGCAGGTTGCCACTATTCCTCAAGAGGAAAGTGTATAACAGCTGTGTCTTACCAGTACTCACCTACGGGGCAGAAACCTGGAGGCTTACGAAAAGGGTTCTGCTGAAATTGAGGACGACGCAACGAGCCATGGAAAGAAGAATGATAGGCGTAACGTTAAGGGATAAGAAAAGAGAAGATTGGGTGAGGGAACAAACGCGGGTAAATGACATCTTAGTTGAAATCAAGAAAAAGAAATGGGCATGGGCCGGACATGTAATGAGGAGGGAAGATAACCGATGGTCATTAAGGGTTACGGACTGGATTCCAAGGGAAGGGAAGCGTAGTAGGGGGCGGTAGAAAGTTAGGTGGGCGGATGACATTAAGACGTATGCAGGGACAACATGGCCACAATTAGTACATGACCGGGGTAGTTGGAGAAGTATGGGAGAGGCCTTTGCCCTGCAGTGGGCGTAACTAGGCTGATGATGATGACCTTCGTTAATGCGATTAGTATTCAAATGGTTGTGTACATGTCATCTGGTGTTGGGGAGTTTCATTGCATATCATACTGACCGCAAATAAAGACGGGGACAGCGGAAGAGAACACAAAAACAACACGGACGGTTCTTAGGGAGTTTCATTGTTGAGAGAATTGGCAAAGATTCGTTTAATGTTCCGCGAGATACGCCGCATTGACTGGCGCGGCATGATCCCCTTCCCCGAGATAACGTATCGCCATTGATTTTTTTATCACAGACCTGCACAAGCGGCTGTATACCCTGAATTAGTGATCGTAGTACTACAAGTGCTACTGTGCGGTGATAGTATGCCGTGATAGTGACCGGCTGTGATTGTGAGTCTATGCTTCCTTTCTCTATCTCTCTACTGTCCTATCTCTTTACCTCCACCTCTCCTCTCTCTCAGTGTAGAGCAGCAAACCGGTTTTCCTTTATCGCTAACCTCCCTGTCTTTCCCTTTCCTCTCTCTCTCTCTCTCTCTCTCTCTCTCTTTATCGCGTGATCCGGTTTAATGATCAATAGAGAGAACTGAAAGATCCACCACCGAAACGCGTCATGCATGAACCGTGCAGTGCAACCGGGCTTCTGCAGCCTCTCTTACCCTTCGTTCTCAACACGCTGCGTCTTCTAGCGGCGCGCGCGCGAAGTCCCCTTCATTTTGCGTGGCCTCCGAGATTGTGCTAGTTGCGCGCCGGTGTGTGCTAACGCTCAGAAATAATCTCTCGTTGCCCAGTCTGGGATCGTGGCCGAGCGGATACAGCTGCGAGTTGCTGTGCTCGGGGACCCAGGTTTGATTACTAAAGTACTAGAAATGAGTACTAGAAATGTGTGTCTTATGAAGACACACTGGAGTAAAGAGACTAGAAACACAATACAAAACCGCAAAGTGGGCGAAGTATGCTAAGAATGCTAATCGCATTTTTTTTAAAAGGCCCTTGTTTACGCATCCATGGCTGAAGCCACCGTATCTGGCTATGAAATCAACGTACGGCGATGAACGGTGATCACTGTCTACCGTGTTTACGGAGGCGGTTTCTTTCTTTTCTGTGTCCTAATTAAGTGATTAAGAAACCCAAGCACAAGCAAAAACATCTTAATATGCACGAATTCTAAACATTTACATCCTGGTCATTTCAAATGTTTACACATTCATAATACTACCGGGATTAACGTAGCGCTTCCTTCAGTCATAAATTTAGAAGCCTAGGTCGACTTCTCTCAGCCCTGAATTTTTTCATACTACTACACACTTTTTCCCTCAAATTGGCGCGCCTCATAGTCATATCGTGGTTTTGGCATATAAAAACCCCATAATTTTTTTTTTTCAAAGTAGTTTGGCGCTGACAACTTTCTAAGGTGAAATTCATTAGTGCCACTGCTTTTCTTTCACTTAGAAGGTTTATTTTTCTGGGCAACGCAACAATTCTTGTCACTTTTGCGCCCACCTTCTGGCAATATAGCCAGAAGGTGGGCTTTTCACCACCAAGACCGATATGGCTAGATAAAGAGGGGGGCTCTCGCAGCGTTAGCCATGATATCACATGACCACAGGCTTCGTGCGACTACGCTGGAACCCTTCAATTGCATCTTTGCCTTCGGCTGGTGGAATACGAAGCGCGGCCGTGTTTTACCGAAGTCTGCGTTAGTGTAGTCAGTGAACCGGCGAGGAGGGGTACAGTGCTGAACTCCCGAAAGCAGCGTTTAACGAAGTGTCTAGAAAAGCCAACCTGAGCGCATACCCTGCACGCGCCTTCTTGCTCGTTGCTAACGGGGAGGACAGCGCACTTCAATGCGAAAGCATGGTTCAACGTCACCAACGCCACACAGCAGTGATTGCCCCACTGCAAACTCGCCGGCGGCCGTTTGCCCCGCCTTTTGAGGGTTTATCTTTTCTTTACCAAATGCTTTTCACTCCACTCTGGTGGACCAAATTTCGATATTCGAAAGCAAAAAGCGCGAACTTGTCGCACAATCGCGCGGACCTTCCGGCTTCATTGGAAGGCGTATAGCAATGTGCAATGTGGAAGCTTGCAATAATTTCTTGAATAACAGCTCCATTTTTTGTTCCAAGTATATTGCAGCTTTTCTGGTGAGCGCTGTTTCTATTGATGTGAGTAAAGCATTTGCATTTTTCGGTGCAAGTTGCATCATTGAACAGGCGGCATCCGGAAGGGACACGCACGATGGCTTTGAAAATAATAAAACGCCGTCCATCCGACAGTATATAGCCTGAAGCTAGAAAGGAATCCCATACGGATTTCTCAGAAATAAAGCTTCGCAGTTGAAAAGAAATTTGTGCTCGTCTACGGACTGAACCTGGGAACAACGCTTTTCCGGGGCGGTCGCTCTACAATCTGAGTTAATTAGAGGCTACAGCAGATGGTAGAGTCAGGCCGAGTTAATCGACATACTGAATATGGAAAATCCGTTCTGCTGAAATGCTCAAGGTGGATGAAGCTTAAAACGAAAGGTGGAAGTTGTCAGGTGGATTATGATTTTTCCGCTTTCGTGAAACTTCCTCCACTTTGTGTATTTCCGCAGAATTGACTCGTTACGGTCAATTTATGAACTTCGCACAGTCGACGAAAGCAAGTGGGGCTGTTTCATTTTTCCTTCTTCTCAACTAGCTCCTTAAACGGAAACGAAGCTATCTCTACGAGTACGGCGAGCGGAGTGGAGTACGGCGAGCGGAGTGGAAACTGAGACAAAAGAAAAAGCACGAAATGGACCAATGTCGGGGTAACAACTGAAATTTATTCGAAAAAGAAATAAAAAGAACGGTTACGCTGACAGAAAGGTAACTCGGACTAAAGAAAGGAACAAAGTATCACTTATCGTATCCTTCTTAAACACATGGTTTCCTTTTTTTTCACCGAGTAAAATTCAACTGCCCGTCCAGCATTGTCCTCGCCCACTTCGTGCTTCGTTGTCTCTGTTTCCAGTTTGCCGGCCGTACTCGTGTAATAATAGACCCGACAATAGCCCAGCTTGAAATTCTTCTGCGAAATCATTTCTCTGCCGCTCTATCCAAAAAATACGATCATCGCTCGGATGCGCCTTTTCTAATCTCCCGGTTAACAACGAAGACCGCAGAAGGTTACACGCAGCTTTCCCTCCGCACTAAGTGTTCCTACAGACTCTGCTCGAACAGTCAAAAGAGAAAATAAAAACAATAAGGATGCGGCCACTGGCGTAGGCATATGGTCAGTGAGGCATGCTAAAATCCAAATTCAAGCTGTCGGTGCCGCGAGCAATGAACCCCGCTTTAACCAATTCCGTTTTTTTTTTTTTTTTTGTCTTAGTCGTTCCGAGTTTCGGGTTGGGAAATGAATCCACTTGCACTTGAGGTTGTCGCGGTAAGTTACATATCCCCTCCTTTTGTCTAATGTGCTGATTCTTTTCAGCTGCCGCCTATCTCGTCCACGTTCGGATTAGGTCGCTCCGTGAACTCCTTCATCCGCCTTCATCTTCTCATTATTTCTTAAATTTATATTTCGGTATGTACACGACAGACAAGGCTTTGCGGTAATATTGTAGGAACGAGACAGGCGCTTGAAGATATAGGCGCCGGTGGCTGGCAGACCATGTAAGATGAATGCGTCAATGAAGGCGCGATGGCAGGGTCTTCAGGGGAAGCTTTCTTTGCCAACTCTCCCGGACTTTCCTGGCCGTGTCTGCTGGGTGCGGATGCTGCCTTGCCGAACAGCGCATACTTACAAAAAAAAGTATTTAATTAGATGCTTGATGGTGGAATCAAACCTCGGTCCCCAGCCCAGGAACTTGATGCTCTATTAGGCCTCAATCGCACGTACATATTTCGCGCCGACGCCAACTATTAGAGATGATCACAGCGTTTGTAACATTGCGTAGCACGGGTGCGCGCACTGCAGTTTCTTTTACGCGAAAGACGCAGGAATGAAGTGGGCAAATTTGTAGAAGTTGATTAACCCGTTACAGAAAGCTTCGCTTCACGTAGATTCCAAAAACTGCGTTGGATCCGCATAATTAGTTAATGCATAGTTGAATAGTGAGTCTTCAGCGCACGCTCGTGAGCCCTAAGTTCGCGCATATCTGAGACACGTTAAATGCACCGTCGCTTGTTTTAAACGTGAGGCGCGAAAATGTTCTTTGCGTAGGAAATTCGGATAGCAGCACCTCGAGCCAACACCAGTTATGCGTGGATATGCGACACATAAGTATGTTTGCTGGGATACTACCGATCGGGGTGATCTTCCAGGTATCCCGACATTTCCCCAAGCCTAATGAGGCACACTGTAAGCTGCTATACAGCACAAACATCTGGTATAAACTCCTTCATACTCGGAAAAGCTCCCTGCAAGTAAATTTCTAATAAGAAACGACAAATTCTTCAAAAGAACTGCACCCTGCACGTCAACTTGTTTCTTCGTTCATTTACTCGCGGAGCTATATATGATCGCGTTAATGGGTCAACTAGCTCTGGCGCTGTAGTAAACCTATGTGTCTCCTTTTTGTCCTCCTGGCTGGGTACTTAGGGAGTGTGCATATAACATGATGTTCAAGAAAGCAACGACAGCTTATATAAAAACGCTGCCCGTTCGCAGAAAAAAAAAGAAATAAAAGTGATGTGCTCTCACCGCGCCAAAGCTGGCGAATAAATTTAATGGTTCAATGCAACGGTCAGCGCTTTGATTGTATCAAAAAGTCGCACGCAGTCGCCTTTCTTTTCGGAGAATAGTTTGGAAATTAGAACGTGATTCACTCGACATGTGGAGTTAATGGCTTTGCGCTCACTCATGAGCACAAGTACAGTCGTGCATGCATAAGAAGTGGCGCGCCCGCTACAGGAGGACCATTCGGCACACGCACGACAACCGAAATTGAGCCGTCGGCACATCCTCGCTAAGGAACTTCAGTTTAAAGGCGCGTATTTGTTGCCTGGTTTCGTTCTCCGCCGCAAAACAGCAATAATATTACGCTGTTTCGATTGTCCAGTTAATAAGGGAGAAGTTTGGCAAGGCTAGTGAAAGAGAGGGGGAGGGGGGGGGGAATAAGAAAGGCGCGGATGTTAACCAGTCAATAGTCTAGCTGGATACTCTACGCTGGGGGAAGAGAGAAGGGGAAGAGAGAAGAGAGAGAGCGACAGGAGTGTAGAGACGTGCACGGAAAGCACTAGAGTCAAAGCCGCTCGTACAAACCAGATGTTCTCAGAAAGTCCAAAAATGCCTTCAATGCGTTCTGAGCCGATGATCGGTGGGGATGGTGTTCTAGTACTGTCTGTTCACTCAGAGGACGATCATCTAGTTTTCTGAATGTGCTGGACATAGATTGTCTTTGTGCTTCAAATTTAGGACAGTGGCACAATAACTGGTCAACGTTCTCCTGGCATGTGTAAACATCACATGCAGTACTGTCAGCCGTTCCAATTACTGCTGAATAAGCTTTCGTGAAGGCAACTCCCATCCACAACCGACATAGAAGAGACGCTTCGCGTCGGTGCAGTCCGGCCGGAGGTCTGACTTGCAGCGAATGGTTAAGTCTTTGCAGTCTGGTGCGCCTTGTATGTGCAGTATTCCACTCTGCTAAGGAGACCATGCGTGCTAGAATGCGAAGTTGTCTCACAGCGTCGGTCCTTGAGAAAGGAATGGGGAAGCAGTGGTCTTCGTCGTTGGACGTCCGAGCTATCTTATCTGCGTCATTTCCGATGATAGCGCAATGGCCTGGTATACATTGAAAAGAGATATCATTGCCTTTTTCTCTCAAGTGATGGACTTCAGCTGATCGTGAACTCCATGTCGGAGAAGCGATTGTACACATAGTAAGGCCGGCCTTGAATCGCAGAAGGCTGGCCATTTTCGAGGGCTTTCAGTATTTATCACATGAAGCGCACCGCGAAGAGCCGCGAGCTCTGCAGCTGTAGACGTAGTGATATGGGAAGTCTTGAACCGCTGGGTTATTCCCATTGTTGATGTAAATACAGTGCCATCGGAACTGGTTAATGTAGTTGAGCTATCAATATAGACGCATGTGCAGTCGCTGTATTCCTCGTAAAGGCTAGTGAAACGGGCGCGCACGAGATACGGACTGAACCGACGTTCCTAAAATACATGTCCCGATATGCGAGATAAACACTGAAAGAGAAGGCGCGCCTTATTACTTCACTTCAAGATGGGCTAACGGCACAAGTTACAAGAAAACAAAAGGACGTTAGCGCTCTCCCCTGATATAATTAAACATATCAGTCATTTTTTATAGCGTGCAATGCGCAAGCCCTTACTTTCTTTTGTCGCCTTATAAATTGCCACAACAGAGAGAGAGACAAAAGGGGAGGAAAGACAGGGAGGTTAGCCAGTATAAGTACCGGGCGGCTACCCTGTGCTGCGGAAAGGGGTAAAGGGAATAAAAGAAAAAAGAAGAAAAAACATTTGAGAAAAATTCATACAATAACGCGATGCTACGCGCTACAACATTCAAATGCGGTCGCACAGTTAACAAGCCCTTAAAAACTTGCCCTTAAAACAAGCCCTTAAACTAAAAAAAACAGAACAAGCCCTTAAAAACTAAGGCCTTGAGTGCCGAAACCCGTCTGGACCAGTGTCGTAGAACTTTTTGTTCTGTGAAGGGGCGATTGTCCAGCTTTCGAGCGCGGTCACGAGCACCTTTCTTGGCACATTGTAACGGGGACAGTCACAGAGGAGGTGCTCGATCGTCTCCTCTTAGCCGCAGGTGTCGCAAGTAGGGTTGTCGGCCATTCCAATGCGGTAGGAACAGGCGCTCGGGAGTGCCACGCCGAGCCACAGGCGGCACAGAAGTGTTTTTATGTTCGTGGTAACCCTGGTGGAAGATGGAGTTTCAGATGTGGATCCAATCTGTCGAGATGTGCGTTCGTAAATTCACTGATGTTCCACAGAGTCTGTGTAAGCTCGCGTGCGAGGGAGCGAAGACTTGTGGCTGCATCTGTTCTTGACAGTGGTGTTGGTATGATATGGGCACCATCGTGGGCCGATCGGGCAGCGTCATCCGCACTGTGATCTCCCGAAATTCCACAATGACCCGGTATCCACTGGTAGATGATGATGATGCGCCCTTTGTCGATTGCGTCATGGTGGAGTAGTCGGATGTCTGCGACTAATTGCACGTTACGTCCATAGTGGAAAAAGGACAAGAAGTGCCATGCGATACGTCGGGATCTGATAGGCCTCGACGTATTAAAAAATTCCAGAGAAAACGTCAACCGCTGCTGAGCACGAAGTCGCTGTCGCTGATTTGATCCCAGCCATGGCCGTCGCATTCCGGTTGGGGCAGAATGCAAAAACGCTTGTACACCGTGCAGTGGGATGCACGTTTAAGAAGCCCATGTTGCCAAAATTCATTTGGAGTTCCCCACTACGGGCGTGTTTCATAATCAGATCACGAAAAATACGCCCAATAGTTTTATGAAAAAGCCGAAGATTTCAGCGTGCTGCCCAATGGCAACCACGGAACCAGTGGCGAAAGAGCCACGAAGGCTTAGTACAGCGATCACACGGTCGAATACTTCACAGTACCCGCCTTCGCGCTGAACAACCGTATTTTAGTGAATAGTGCTGGGAAACGTTTTGTACATTATAGTAAATAACCAAAGTTTACGCGGGTAAATGCTGCCGTATGCGGTATGGCGCTGAGACTGGATTCGATTGTTGGAAACTTACGGGAAAATAGTGAATTACATGTTTGGATCATTATGACTATAATATTTCGCCGAACATCTATCGTGCTGAGCAAGTATAAGAAACACTTTGTTTAATCAGCTTAGTTGTTTGGTTCCCGCATGTTTTTCTTTGTAATCACGCATAATATATGTAGCGTGTTGCCCATAAATATCTCCTCGCAGAAATTACGTCTAAGAAAGCAATGAATATTAAATATCGGCATAGGCATGCGTACTCCGCATGAGTTTTCATTTATTAAGGTAAGGGCAACGATTGAAATAGAAGCCGAAGACAGTGTTTACGTTAGAACCAGGTACAAATGAACGTCTCACCGGCCACCAGACGCTTGAAATTCTAAGCCCGTATTCACGAAGAAGTTCTTACGCCAGAACAATCCGTAAAAAACACAGGCTAACCAATCATCTTAATGGACATGCTATTAGTGAAGGCAGCCGGCCAATGGCAAACATCTCGTACGAACGAAGAGTTTAGTGAAGTCGCGCCGCAGTCTTCAGATGAGCCACGTCGCTTTCCCTAAATTGGTAGCCGCTACTTTGGTAATGCACGATATAGCTGTCTACGTCGTAAACCCTAGACAATTTCTACACCCGCATTATCATTATGCCTGACCCGCAGTAATACAGCTGCCTACCACAATGCAAGTCTTTACATACTTGTTCAGATGAAGGCAACCGAGCACCGCATTTTACTTGGAGCTGATTTTTTTTCTCCTTATATGTGTTTTCGGCAAGTGAACTGAACTTTACAGAAGTTTTGACAATAAGGCATCAGTGTCAAAAAGTTAGGTTGCTTTACAGTGACAATTTATGCTTCCGACTGGGCAGAAAGTACTGGAAATCTACCAAAGAGCCACATGGATGGGTTTTTCCTGAATCATGGCATGCTGTCTTGCAGACCATGCACTACTCAGGCTGCAAGCCAAGCTTGTCATAAAGGGTGCAGAGCCTTATTTATTGCAGCTCTGATAGTAAGTTAAAAAAGTTATTAAGGCAGCCATCTTGCTTCCACAATGTTTAAAAGAATGAACCACGCAAACTGCAACAGCGGCAGCGAGAATCTGGCTGCACCTGCGTGAGCACAATGGCATCATGAAACGGCAGTTATTTCGGATAGCCTGCCAGACACGGGATGGAATATTTTTGTTCTTTGTTATATATTGGGCCAGAGTGGCACATACCCATTCCGGAGTATTGGGCGAGAATGGGCAAATTCCCAGGCACACACTCAGTGGAACGTATTCAATGGCCCAAGAACAAGGCAGCCAAGAAATATATATGTATAAAGGAATCTGTTAAATATCATGCGCTATTCGATTAAAAGGTTTATGTGCTTCAGAGACACCTATGAGCCGACATTATATGTGCAGGTTCTCAGTCGTGATGGTAGGCAAAGAAAGCTTCGTGTAGAAAAACGGGTATGGCGACGTCGATCTTTGCCTCTTGGCGCGTACGAACCCTTACCAACGACGTCAGCTTTTGGTCCTACCGTGTGGAGGCCAGTGCGAATTCATCTTTCGATACTGTAGTTCAAGAAACTAAAAAAGAGCGTGTTGAGTTCTATCTCTCACGCTGGTCTCGTTTACAAAGTTAGATTTTAGCCGTTGTAGTCGTAACAGTCAGATTATACGGGAGAAAAGGTCATCAACATCTAGTATTTTCAGTCTACAGGCCTTCCACATTCCCCGCTTGCTATCCACGTGCAGTTTACAAAGCACGAGAACGTAACACGCGTGAAGCAGAAAAAAAAAACGCTTCCGTCAGGGATTTTCGTCAAAGCAAGAGTATTATTGATGAGTCAGAGAGTCACATAGTACGACCTGCTTTAGAAAGCGCACGTAACCCTCCGCGTCCACGTGTTGCAAAATAGACACGACCAAGCTTTCTGCGAAAGTACGTTCGCTTACTGCACTACTACTAGCCGCATGAATAGCCTGTCTCGTTTCTTTCTCCCCTTATATGCACATCAGGGCCGGTACAATGTAGCCATTATATTCTAATATTATTCCTTTTGTCGCTTTGCCGGTAATCAGAGTGGTGCTCCGGCCCCATTATCACCGGGATCAGTTAGCCGTGAATGGTGGATGATAAAAACTTGAAATCCAGCAAAAGAAATCCTTATTCTATACCCAGCCCTGCAAAATAGTAATACATATTTTTTTTTAGTTGAATTTACTCCCTAAGTGCGCGGAATTATGATTGGTGTGGCATGGTTAGTACTTACAGGGCCTACTGGATTCTGTTCAGGAAACTTTGTTAGGGAAGCTTTTATGTCGCGGCGATACAGTAGCGCCTATGCGACGAGTGATAAAAATTACAGCAGAACCCATCTCACGACTAATTTCGACGTTATAGTGATTAGCAATAAAGCAATGTAACGACGCACCGTATTGCCACTGCAGACACACGAAGTGGCAATCTCGCTGCCAACCATAATACCAACTGATACCACGACACAGTATATCTTGCAATCACTGCAGATGAAACTCAGTGGTACCCGTTCAGTATCCTGGCTGCAACTTCGTTGCAGTGGCTCTCCGTCAAGTGGCCGCGCTCAACGCGGAGATGTCTGTTGTGGATGGGGCGCTATCGCTCTAATATGTTTAAGGCTGCATATTCCTTGTGTCACCTTGGCACATCCATTCTGGGGGATTGGCCAAGAATGGGCGCATAGCAATATCACCTTCTCAGTGCCGAAGTTGTCCGTTCGGTCATATACTCAGTGACCCAACACGTCTACTGGGCTTGACAGCAGACAGCAGCAAGTTGTCTATTCGACCACGTACCCAGTGGCACATGTCTGCTCGGCAAGAGAGCAGCTAGCAGGTACCTAGTGGCCCAAGCTAGTAGACAATTTGGGTCACTGGGTGATCGAGGTTAGAGATACAGACATATCGCAAAGGCAGTAAAGTTCCCACAAAATGTTAATCGCTTTAATACACGACCCAGGGGTGCTATGCAGAAATTATGCAGAAATACCCGAGTTTGGCAAAGTTCGGGACCTCCGTGCGCTCTGGCGACACGTTCAGATCACTGAGCTAATGGTATCAAGACATAAAAGTCAATCGTCGGCACGCCATCAGTTTCATTGGCGCGTCTAGACTCGCGTTTAGGTTATCATCACCTGGACATAACTTCATGGGTGGCAGTAGGAGGAGTCACGTGGTCAAACCACCGGTACCATCCTCCATTTGTTTTTCGTTCCGCCCAGTGTATTACCTGTGCAAGTTGTTCATAGGAAAATTTTTCTTTTAGCCTATTTGAAAGAAAGGAAAAGGTTGGCGTGCTAATACGCCACGTATGTACCGTTCGCACTCGACGGTGGATAGACAGGTAACGTCCCAAAGTGGAGATACGCCCGTGGCGCGCCCCAGAAAGGAGTGACAACCGCCTTGCGCCGAGTGTGTAGATAGCGAGACAGTCACGGTATTGCGATATTGCGATGCTGCCCACATCTCTGGCGCGTAATATTGCCCAGTCTTCTGTGTTTGAAACATGGAAGCGGCGTGCGCAGGGTGCACTCGTGTTCGCATACGTGGCTTTATCTCGGCATTTTATTGTCTAATGCTTTCGCGCACTGACTGTCATCGAGCAAATTCAGGCAAATGGGAACTCGCGGCATCCTGCATAGCGCCCCACGACCCGTACTCACAAAGTACTTCGTGCCCTAGAAAGGTTGGCAAGAGCAGATGTCGTCCGGACGCCATGCGTGACTGGCCGGGGAGCGCTCCACAAACACTCGCCCAGCGCTCTTGCCTGATATAAGAATCATGAATCTATAGCGTAACGATTAACTATAATCTATAATTAACGATTAACGCTAGATTATGATTATATGCCTTTATGATCATCCACCGCTCCCGACCGGCGAATCGTGGTCAAGTCAACGGGATCAATGTGGTCAAGTCGACCAGCCGAACCACTGACCAAGTAGCGAAAAGGAAAGAAAAAAAATGGAATAGAATCGTTACATCATCCCGGTCCTGCTTTGACCGTTTCGTCGGTACGAGTTGTGTGTCAGTGTAAGATTCCACGGCTATAACATAACTTCCATGATTGGCCGGTGTGCGGTCTTACGAATAGTTCTTGCTTGCAAGCGGCACTGCAAATAGCAAGCCCCGCAATAGTTTGTATGAGTGCCGTCAGTGCTAATGAATAACAACTTGGAGCACTATTCTGTGTCTTGACACACAAAAAGACATGCGCATGTTCTTTATATGCAAGATGCACATCTTTCTATGCTAACAGTCGAAGAGTCAGGTATAGGCTCGATGCATTCTTGTGTAATAACTTGAGCGTTACTGCCAGCCTGGCTGCCTCACTTAGATATGTTCGTTCTCTTGCTATTCAGGCCATATCATTGCACGCATACATGTCAAGAAGGTTGTTTGACTAGTATGCAATGAGTTTCTTCAGTTATTTATTAATTGTTCCTTAGATGTCATTAAGTAGAATTCTTACTAAAAGTCGTATTGCATTTTAGTGCAAAAATGTATCCGAGCTATCGACACGTAGATGGGCGTTTGATTTTTTCTGTTGTTTTCCTCTCTCTTTGTGTGCGTGTTTCAGGTGAAATGCAGGACATTGAATGTAAGAACTGCAAGGCTTCGTCTACAGTGACAGATTTAATTGTTTTGCAGGTACAAAGTGCGCCTCTGGCTCTATCTGCGTTTCGAATTATGCCGGTGTCACACGAACGCTTCTGATCGCGATTGGGGCTGATCCGGATCGAGCTTGATCCGGATCGGGTGTTGCTACACGGTCATTTGCGATCGCGATCCTGCAGGATCCGGATCTGGGCGATCACGATCCGAGAATCGCGATCGGGCCCCTTGATCGCGATCACTGGCTGACGTCTGCGCCCTCTGCGCAGTATTCTGAAAACGCTAAAAGAAGTGAAACCAGATCAATAAAAAAAGTTTTAAAATCTTTTATCAGCAATGATAAGCTGTAAAATTGAACTATAGTCCAAATTTAACCATATTTTGCAAATCTGGATTTGTAGCTAATAGATTATGCAGTAATGAGAGTATCTGACGATCAGCAGACGATAAAAACTCGATCCGGATCGTTGGACCATGTAGCAGCGACCATTGTTGATCGCGATCGAGAAATTTGATCCGGATCAGCCCCGATCGCGATCAGAAGTGTACGTGTGACACCAGTATTAGTACTTGGTTAATACTATATGTACGCGCACATGTGGCATATCATTGTCAATACAGGCTCCAGCAGCATAAACCCAAGTGAAATAGCAGTACGTCGCTGACCATCTCAAAAATGTCATAAATTGCTCCGTTCGCTTTATTTTAACGAATTGTTATTGCACAGCGAGCGTAACGGGCAGGAAATCATACCTAACATTTCATCACACATTATTCGTCGAAACATAATCAGTCTCGATCTGTTCTATGACATATACTGCTGCAATTGGTATCTTCACTGTGTCTTACATAATTCCACATCGACTCGACCACATTGATCCTATTGACTTGAACCCGCCCAGACCGTCCATATATCCCGATGTAAAATCGCGACGTATTCTAATTATTTCTTCTAACCTGGAATCCTCTCTCACACTTTTCTGTCACTGTTGTTGATCCGTGCAGTTCTAGGAATAGAATAACTAATAATACCAGTCTTCAATAGCTAAGATGGTCTCTTGTCCTCTGCGACGATATTTGTATATTTTTCTTTTTGATCTTACATTTCTTTTGAACAGTTTTCATGTGCTGCGACAGCATTTCCTGTTGTGTGTTTTTGTAGAAGATCCGTCTTTTTTCTTGCATACTTCTATATGGTGTGCTTGCAATCATGCTTATACTTAATGGTGTCGTTTACCAGACTACTTGAGGTAACATGCATGTATTCTTTATAATGCTGTGACGCCCAGAGGGTGAAATAAACAAAAGAAAAGGAAATATAAAGGACCATAAAGTGCTTATCTGGGTGAGGTGAAACTGTGAATTCATAGTAGCGATCCGCGCAGCAATTAACCGGAGGACTGCTGCCTGCGTTCGGGTCGTTCTTGGCCTCATGTGCATTTCAGCGCTGATAGCTTATGTGGATATATAGGATAACTTGAACTCTGGAAACAGTACTGCTTGTTAGCGGAAAGCGAAATAAATCCTGATGTGTTGTAGGTTAGAATGAGATTGGAAGATAGCCTTATTTCAGTAGGTTCACGATTGCATTTGTACAAGAAAGCCTGGCCCTAAAAAATAATAAGAATTAAGCTTTTTGTGAAATCCATACGTAGGTCCAGTCATGTTCTTTTAAAAGCTATATACCCACAAAAGACCTCTTTTAAGAAACGCCGCCACAATAAAGGCGACAAAAGGTCAATGCCTTTAATAAATGTGGTTATTAACGAACATTGATGATTAATTTTCTTTCTCTCTCTGTCTTTTATTTTTTGTCGAACAATACTTGAGGTAGCGCGTGTTTGTGACGCACCAGAATAATGATAATAGTGGTGTTGCCTATGTCTTCGACGTCACTGAATGTATTGCATTGCTCAAATACGTTGCTGCATTGCTCACGAAACATGTGATAATAGAGCGGGTTCATCACATTGACCGGGCATGGCACTAGTTGGACCGCATATCTCATGCATCCTTTATAAATGGTAAGCTCATCTCTGAGTGGCGACTACTTAAAGAACCGCGCTGACGTAATGAAAGTATTCTTGGCATAATTAGTGACCAGTGAGAGTGTGGAATAGATAAACCAGCTAAAAAAATACAAGGCCTGAAACAATATTCTGCCCATATGAATGTTCTTCACGATACACCTTTCAACTGTACACCATCGGGGCAAGCAAGGGCCGAACTTTGCAGGGTTCGATTACTGTCGGGACTTTAGGTGGACGTTGATTTGCTACGTCAGATGGCAGAATGCCCATGTTTCAGACGTAGTTTCCACTGGAAGTCAAGTTATGCAAAAGCGGTAGTATCCCAGCAAGTGATCAACCTATAATGCGGCCCCATGCCGGTGCTGAGGCAAGAAATAGTTTTTGGTCATTTCCTGCATTAAGTAAGGACCCATGGCGGTGAGATCAATGCCCCGATGGCTTTTCCTTAATATCAACCAGCAGAATACTCACTCTTTGTGATAGTCAACTCGTGTGCAAAAAAACACGGACAGTAAAATTTGTCACCTTCGATAAGGCCCACGTAAAGGCCCATGCACAACGCCGAGTTGTGCAGATCGTACAATCAATTGTCCACGGATACTTCAAAAAGCGACGGTCTTGGCTCAGTCACTCGCTGGTCAGTCGTTGTTGTTTGTTTTCATTTGTTTTCAACTGTGCGAATATATTCGCAAAACTACTCCACCGATCCCCGCCGCGTCAGAGCGCCACTTCGAAATACTCGAACGCTTATTTTACACACCAGTTCATAAGAACAAAAGCGCACTGTCACTGCTGTTTTTTATTCTTTATTTCGAGGCAGAAACCATGCTGGCTGAGCTGACACGCTCGCGGTATATTGCAAGATGACGATTATAACAAGTTCGTCATCAAAATATGCGACCAGAATCCCAGAATAACCTTAAGTGAAAAGCCGCTAGAGAAGACGCTCGATAGAAAATGCGGACTCGCTTGGAGTTTGTCGTTCTGGATGGCAGGATTTTTTGCTTATACTGAAAGTGAACTCGACGCAAGCAGGGACGTTTCTGTCGATGTCCTGCCTCACTTTCGTGCCACCCTATCACTGAGACACCGAGTCGCTCGGCTAGAAAGCAGGCGTGAGCACACTTTGGAATGGCGACCACCAGGTCGCGCTTCTCGGTGTGAAAATTTGCATGCCATGAGTCGCTCCTCAGTCGCTAGTGTTCATCAGCCGGGCAACCTCTGTCAATAACCGATGTGAATACACGTTAAAGACAACCCTGCTTTAACTATCGGAATGGAAGGGCACAGTCAGTGGGAAATCTGTAAAGGAAATGGGTGGACGAAATAGTTGGCCAGTCCATCTGTTGGTATGCAGGAAAAAGGCTTAGCGTGCGACATCATTAATATTGCTACCTGGGTCCTGTCCTCGTTTATGTAGCTACCGTTTATTTGTCACATAATACGGAGACAATATCTCAGCGATATCGCTACCTACGCTGAAGGAGGCGCGGATGCTTTCACGTGGTCTGGAGCCCTGATCCACATGTGCGCCTTTTTAGCCCAGCCGCGGGCGGGTGTTTTAAGGATGCCTCGTAATTACCGTAACCGCGACGGTGAAGTGACAGTATACAATACCTATGGGTCAGTTTACTCAGTAACTCTTACAAGCACTGCAGTTATCGCTCCCATAAAGCTGCTTGCGACCGAGAATAGTTAGGCAACCCTTGCGTGTTCGCGTATTCATGATTAGCTTAAAGAAAAAAAAAATGTCGATACACAAGTGTCCAAACCCATTACAACATTATCTAATATCTGTCTTTTCAAGGACACTACCTTTATAAACTTTCCACCACTACAGTAAGCAGTAACCGCTGTTCTATTCTGTTAATTCAGAACGTTGAATCCATTGCAGCTGTGAATCATCAAATATAAAATGGAAACCATTTAGGCTCAGGCAGGCACCTCACATCTAGTATACGTCCATCTTATTGCGCAGCGATATAATTTTACCGTTGAAGACAGTGCACTACTGCTGGCTCTTCGCATACATGTCCTAAGTACTCGAAAAAAGAAGTCCAGTACAAATATTTCAAGAAAAGTACACAAGTGTCACTAAGTGAAGGGCGGAAGCTACCAGTCTTCGAAACTGGTAACTTTCGCCTGATATGGTGACTTTATGTGTCACAAAATGAGAAAAGCCATAAACATCGCTCTTCGCTAACGAAAACGCGTCTCTGGACAAAGTATCGTAAAACTCGGCGTTCTGCAATGATTGTTCGCACGGCTATAACGTTTTCGCTGTGTGTGACAGTCTATTGCGTGTGACACAGAACTAATGTCCTCGGTGCGTGCAATCGGCTCCCCAGGCTGCCCCACGCTGGCCGTAGTATCCTACGATAGACACTTTTACGGCTCGTCAAAACCTCGAGTTACGCCGGCAAAGCATTTTGGTGATAAATTAACAATCGCTTTCGGTCCTCCCTCAACATTCGGGAAGGTATTTCACGCATTAAACCTCCTGAAGGACCATAACGCGTGTAAAGGTGGTCGTGCGCGCAAGAATTCGAGAAATCAGATGAAAAAAAAGAAAGAAGAAAGGCGTCCCTAAAACGGGAGTGTCGGGCCGGGGTAGCTCTATCGTGCCGTAGTCTAAACGCCCTACGGTCCACAAAATATCCCAACCAGGAGCCATAACGGGACACACGCTGCCAAACTCACCCAACGAGATGCGCCGATGTCCGAGGCAGCTGACCGAGCGGAGAGCGAGTGCGCGGCGCGCAAACTTGTTGCTGGCGACGAAGTGCGCGGGGTTCAGTCCCTGGGGCCTGCTGTCTTCTGTGGCCGTGCCAGTTCGTGGCCCTTGCCTGCGTCAGTGGCCGCGCGGCGTCCGGGCTCGGGCCCTAGTTAAAAGAGTGCGCGACGCCACCCTGGATGACGTCACGCGTCGCGCTCAGCCAATCGCGCGGCGCAGCTAAGTGTAGGCGGCCGACTGGATCTCTCACGCCGGTTGAACAGCTCGCCCCCTCTTTTTTTTTCCCCCTCCTCGTCCAGCTCTCGCTGGCATTCAGGCGACGGCAGGCGTAGTTTCTCCGCCGCTCATCGCCTCTCTTTTCACTCCACCCTCGCCAAACCGTCGTTTTGTTTAGTGCTGCTCGTTCGAAGCGCCGTTGCTAACGCTTCCATTTGGACGTGAATGTGTAGATTGTGGCGTCAACGTTTTAACGCCTAACCCTCTACCTCGCGTTGCTGCTACTGACAGACCCTGTTAAGTCGGTACGAAACAGCGCGAGGCTTGAAAAAATATGTTTACCATATTTTTAATTCACTAACAACGAAGATATACTTCGATTTTTTTTTTTTCACGTGAAGACCCCATGTTCATGTAACTTTAAGTAGTGTTCAGCGTTTCAAGTTTTTATGTTCCGAAAATATGGATTTTTCTTATGGTGTGTTCATCCGCAGAGTGAAGAAACTTTCTGTCGTTTTCGTCTGTGTTTATTTGATTTTCCGTTTCTTTTTCTATTTTTACAACGACTACGTTACTAAATTAAACTATTACCGACGTTTGTTCCCCCTTTCGATCGATTCTATATTTTTTTTCTTTTCGTAAGTAAAAGCGTGCCGACCGCACAGTAAATTTTTGAAGCAAAGGTCATAATTTCAGTGATACCTGCGGTAGTTACACTTAAGGTGCTACGTTATTGCCCTAGTCAGCATTCTTTTTTTTTTTATTGATATGATATAAGGAGATGTTGACGCACAATTTTAGACGCCGACTACTCCTTAGCTTTTGAAAGGGTCTAGCTTACAACTTACAGAGTTCAAAACTACGTATCAAATAACCTTTTCATAGAAGCACTAGGACTTGTCAAACAATGTTTTCACAGTAACGCTATGACGTAAGAAACACATGGTACATACAATATACAAGTTAAATGACTCTACAGTTCTGTAGAAAAAAAGTCTCAAAAATACAAATGATACTTTCGCGAAATAACGCAGTCTCTAGCCAGCGGGTAGTATACACATCACATATAGTCACAGCAGAACAGTCAACATAACATAATCCACAAACACATACATATATACAGCGACATTGAAATGAAAGGAATAATAAAAGCGTTAATAACGGCCAACATTGTTGCTGCCTTAAAGAAATATCTTCAGTACTTTTAAAGCGCTCTTCTGCAAGTACGTTGTTGGCCAAGGACCCAAAAGTTTCTTTAAACTGAAAGGTATGCGGTCCAATGTAATTAGGGTTGATCTAAGTCGGCGTCTTGGTGTGTCCTGATGTGGGCAATCTAGGAGGAGGTGATGTATATCTTCGTCTACAAATCCACATTCAGCTTCAGCGGTTTCCGTACAGCCAATTCTGTGTAAGAAATGTTTTGTCTAGGCAGTGCCTAGCCCCAATCGATAAATAAGGGTTTCCATATTTCTGTTTAATGACAATAAAACTTTGAATTCAATAAACGGATCACTATGATACAAATCCGAGCTGTTAGAATTCTGATCAAACTACGTATTTCTACACATTTTGAAAGAAGTTGTCCTCATAATACAGCGTAATTCATTCTTTGATATTGGGAGCGGAACCACATTATCTTTTAGGTGTGCTTGTCGAGCTGCTTCATCGGCTGCTGAGTTGTCAGGAATGTTACAATGACCTGGTATCCACTGGAATGCTATTTCATGCTTTACTTGACTAGCCTTCGTGAGGTCTTTAAGTGTTTCGTATATTATACTATCACTGATTGTCTTTCCTTTTGTGCTGCAGAGTGAAGTTAGAGCCGCTTGTGAATCACTGAAAATTACCTATTTTTGCGCATTTCTTACTGATAATATAAATTTTATCGCACATAGGATTGCGAACAGTTCGGCCATTGTGGACGAAGTCGCACGAGATAACTTAAACTATTCTTGTTTGTTGAGGTGAGGTATAATGAATGCTGAAGTTGAAGAGGTTGCTGTATTGTTGCCATCTGTATAGGCGTATCTGTATCCTGAACACCGCATATATATCTGGCAAAGTGCTAGTTGTTGAGCAGCTTGAATGAACATGTCTCTTTTTCTGAATATCCCGTCTGTATACTGACAATTCGATTTTCGGAAGTGTAAGCAGCCATGGAGGATATTCCACGCCTGAGCTCCAAAATTCATTTCTAGGCAATATATTAAGATTTTCTCGAATTTCTTTATGAACATAACTTCTATCTCGTTTCATAATGTCTAGAGCCTAGATTGTCTAGATTTTATGCTGTGATTGAAGACGGAAATATTGTCGGCATGTTTCTGTAGTTCTCATAACTGGAAACTGTGGTTGGCGAGCCTCAGCTATTACAAGACAGCTAGAAGTCGCTCGTGGAACTCCTAGACATATGCGTAGTCCACTAGCTAAATGTCTTTGAAATCGCACTTCTGGCGTGTGAGAAAGCCCGTATAATATGGGCGCTGAATGCGCAATTTTTTTCTCGTATTAATGCATCGTAAACAGTCAGCATGGACGATACTGATCCGCCCCATGGTGTGTCTGCAAGCCTGCGAAGTACAGTCACTATCGCATTGACCTCGTTTTTCATGTGGGGTGTCCAGGATAGCTGCATATCAAGTATTATGCCAAGAAATCGATGCTGTGAGACAATCATTCTAATTATTGTCTCACAGGTTAAGAGTGAAATTTTTAACTGCCTCCGAGTGAAGGGCAGTACACTTGTTGTTGCGTTTGATAGAACCAATCTTCGCTTTCTCAAAAATTGGTTAATGATATTTATGCTGTCTTGCAATGCCATCTGAAGGAATTGGACATTAGCCCCAGATGTCCTAATACACGCATCATCTGCATACAGTGAAAACCTTAACTGTGATGGCAGTCTTCTTGCTAAATCAGCCATGACGCAGTTAAAAAGAAAGGGGCTGAGTGCGCTTCCCTGTGGTACTCCCTGTTTGACAACATGTCCAGCGCTCTTTCCTTCATCCGTCTGAACAAATATTTTGCGACCTGATAAAAATTTAGAAATCCATCGCAAGGACCTGCCAGATATTCCGAGTTCTAACATACTTAGCAGAACATGAACGTGACTAACAGTGTCAAATGCCCTCTTGATGTCTAGGAACTTTGCTATCGTCAAATTTCCACATGCACGTTCGTGCTCCACAAAGGTTACTATATCCAATATTGCATCCGTTGTGCATCTCTGTTTTCTAAAACCTGCTAAGTAGTTGGAAAACACATTCGTTTCATTACACCACCATTGAAGTCGCGCGTCAATCATTTTCTCCATTACTTTGCATAAACAACTTGTCAAACTAACTGGGCGGAAGGATTCAAGGCACAAGGGCGTCTTACCCGGTTTTAAAATTGGGATGATTCGAACGACTTTCCAGGAGTCAGGTACAGTTTCTTCTATCCATAGATTATTATAGATGTCTAAGAAAGCATTCGTACCTGTCGGCCCGAGGTTTCTTAGCATATTTACGTAATGCCATCCGGGCCAGGCAGCAGACTTTTGGCGACATGATGCAATTGCGCATTGAAGCTCGCTTAATGTGAAAGCATGATCTAATTGAGGATGTTGTGCCCAATAGCAAGCAGTAATGGTCTGCTTAGCTAACACTACTGAATTATCGAATTCTGCACATTGTGATGAAAAATCATTTCTGGAAATAAGCTCTCAACATTCATCTGGAACTATTATCTCACACGAGTCCCGAGCTACCGGGAGAGCACGAAATGGGAAGCTCTGTGTTACAGGTCCGCTTAAAGAACGAATTACTAGAAAAATTCGTGGGACAGATGTGTGAGAAGACAGCGTGCCGCAGAAATCGCGCCAGCGCCGTTTGCCTAAATTTTCCATGCGTCTGCACATTACATTGTGAATTTTCTGAGCGTTTTTGTATGCTTCTAAACTTCCGCTCCGTCGGTATGATCTTTCGGATCGGCGTCTGAAGGCTCTTAGGTGTTCATACTCTCCGTCAACTGCAGCATAATCTTTTGGAATTGAGACCTCTTTTGTGCATATGTTCACATTATTCTGTAAAAATTCAGTAAATCTTTACACCGCTGTGGGTTGATTAATTTGATCCGTTAGGCGGTACCGAAAAGCTTTCAATTGGTTAGTCTGTTGTACCGCCTTATATTATAGTGCATGCTAGGGTGATTTACAAGGATGGGAAAATGATCACTTCCGCGCGTATCCATATCTGTTGTCCATCCCACACCATTCACTAGATCATGCGAACACAGGGTAACATCTATGCAGCTTGAATAATTATATCCACGAAGAAATGTTGCCGACCCATCGTTTAAAACAGTCAAGTTGCATTTCTCTATGGCGCACTCAATAACGTTACCACGTGCATGACACTGATCACTGCCCCAGATAATGTTGTGTGCATTGAAGTCTCCACATATAAATACATTAGAATGAGCTATATTGAAAATATCCACTGGTACTTCTACTGAAATCCGGTTTGAAAGTTGTAGATATAGATTAATCACTGTTATGCACTGCAGAGCTTACCAAAGGATACCTTACATGCGATGAATTCTGGAAAGTCAGAATCACTGGACTGAATTTGATAAGATGGTAAGTCCTTTCTGACGCACAGGAGCACTCTGCTAACAGCACCTTGACGAGACGTCTTGAAACTGAAACTTCCATCTCCTGGTCGTCCTGAAAGACTGTACGTTTTCTTTCGCAGCGGAAAATATTTCGGCAGACACTCGGTTTGGATTCACTTGCCAAAAAATAGTGCCTTCAGTTGTTGGGCGGGAGACAACTGGAATGCCTTCTGCTCGTTTTTTGTGATACGTGACCAAAGTAAATGGTGCATCTTCACCCATCTTTTCTTCATCACATAGCTCATAATTAGATGTATCATTATACTTGCTGTCCTCTAGAAGAGGTCTCTTGCTCTCGGCTTCACCGTCAGTCATTATTCCTGAAGTCGCCGAAGTTGGTTCTAAATTGTAGAGAACCAAATGTGCCGGCTTTATGAAGCTTTGTGGCGCCTGCAAAGCCCCAGGCTTTTCATTACGGCTTGTGGTATCATTCATATGGCTTGCTACGCTTGGACGAGTGTAAGGCTCGTGACGATGTTCTCGGCTTCCGACCACCGTAGTGGCAGGGTAGTGGTCGGGTCCTCAAAAAAGAAACGTCGTACCTGTAAAGCCCCGGCCCACTGAAACTTCACCCGATGTCTTGTTAGTCAGTCATCGTCAGTGCTGACCGTAAATGCAAAACTAGCAAAGTTCAAGTGGAAAAAGATGCAACATCAGCCACACAGCCCAGACCTGTTGCTTTGCGACTTCCTCATTTTCGGGCAATTGAAAAAACTGCTCAGGGGAAACAGATATCGTGTCGGACGATGACGTTAAAGAGTTAGTTACGGACTTTTTGAAGCAGCAACCCAAGGAGTTTCATGAGACGCGAATCGCGCGACTCGTTAGTCAGTGGGACAAATCTCTAAATGCTCATGGAGACTGCTTTTAAATAAAGTACCCCGTTTGTCATATATTCGCATTGATTCACTTTCATTTGACTCGCCCTCGTATATTTTGCAGAACTCCTGCTTTTTATGTGTGCTGTCTGTTGCGACTATAATTTCGGTGCAATTACAATACACTGCCGGTAACAGCTGCTCCTTCGCAATACATTGGAACAAATGAGTATCATTGAGATTTTTCCCTTTCCGTTGCATATGTACAAAAATGTATAGAAGGTTCTTGACTGACAAATTTTCATTAACATATTTGTCCTCAACTTGTTCATTTCATGGCCCTTACATTTTTTATCTGCGGCATGCACTGCTTTGCTGGTTTCGAATTGATATAGTTCTAAAGTTCGTGTGGTATTTTCTTTACTTATTAAATAGGCAACAAACATCGAAGCAGTGATATCACATATTTCGGGCACAATTTTTTTGACATACGACTACATTCTTTTATGAAAAAGATGTATACTTTATTCTCTTGACAGTGCGTTGCGTTCAAGAATTGGTTTGCAGCATCTTTCGCAATCGGCAATGCAGTTATTATTAATGGATTTGATCCCTCGAAAAATTCTTTAAGGAGTAGGCCGACCTGCAACATGATCACCCCCCCGCTTCCTTCACGACCGAAATTTCTGGCTACACCACTGGGCACTGACGATTGTTCTGGCTCTGACCTCGTTTACTGCTCCAGCCATAGGCGCTTCCAATGGACACCGCTCTCTTCTTATGAACTTCTTTGTCATGCACACAACGTCATTTTTTGTCCGCCACTGCATCACCTGCTGCACTGGCCTGACGCCGCCACTCTCGGGCCAAATCTCCGCGATATATAGCCGACGTGTCCTGCACCCGACTACAGATCGCCGCAGGAACGTGAACTCCATGCCCATGCAGTAGAGCAGTGGTATAAGCAAAGTTTCATTTCTATTCGCCGTATGGCGACGGTGAAGCTGAGTAGTCAGAGGTTTAATGAGGACGATTTGGCGGCGACAGCATAGTGAAAGGATGGACACAGCCAACCGAGTTTCGAGTTTTTAAATGCTTCGTCGTGTTCTTGAATTAGCGCAACTCAGAGCTAGTGAAGGAAATGAGACAAACAAGAAGAAAAAGGAGACAGGTTACTTCTGTCGCAGTAAAATAAATCAGGATGTACATCGACGGTGGCTGAGCGTATATATAGCTGAAGCGTTCTATGACAATAGCGATGTGCCCCCAAAGGTGTATTCGATGCCCAAGCGTAGCGTCCTCTTCTCAGAGGAAAGATGCAGTGGCAGTAATGGGGCCCTAGGCAAGCTTAAACACTTTCAGTGAGCAAATCCACTGGGTGGAGAACGATTTCGCGAAAATATGTGCCTGATATTGCGCCCCGCGCCAAACGGGAAGCTTCGAGAAATAATAAAGAACGCGCGTGATCTCCCACGTCGGCATTTCCGTTCAAAGCACGAGGTGTAGGTGGATGTCCTTACCATCCCAGTATTGGACGTGCTGATTAATCTATCATTTCCGTGTAATAGTTGAATAAACGTCAACCAATATATATATATATATATATATATATATATATATATATATATATATATATATATATATATATTTATATATATATATAAGAAAGGGGGTTAACCAAGGGGCAATGATTTTTATTAGTCATATCATAAGAAGCCAACAAACACTGACACCAAGGACAACATAGGGGAAATAACTTGGGCTTAATAAATAAGATAAAGGAACGATAAATAAATGCAAATGAAAGTGGATGAGAAAACAACTTGCCGCAGGTGGGGAACGATCCCACAACCTTCACTTGCGAAGGTTGTGGGATCGTTCCCCACCTACGGCAAATTGTTTTTTCATCCACTTTCGTTTCTATTATATATATATATATATATATATATATATATATATATATTATTCTACTAGTTACTGAAGGAAAGGAAGTGAGTAAATGAATAAACATAAATAACAATTACTTCTTTGATCGACCTGCACACTTCGATAAGCGCTCAATATCGGCAACGAGTTCTTTGCCCCAGAAAGTTCAAAAGAACTGTCAAATTTGGAAGCCTGCTACAGCTTTTTTTCAACGTTCGAACCTTTTTAATCCTGCGAATATCACCTGATACTCTGTATACAAACTAACCTCTGTTACTTCTAGAGTGGTATCTTGAGCGCCACAACATATACCCCGATGCCACGGCTGGGTTTGTAAGAGGCCGCTCCTCTGTTGGCAAGGTCATTGACCTCGGGACGTCTGTGCAACAAGAAAAGCACCTCAAGCGTATATCGGTTGCATTTTTCATCGATGTGAAAGGCGCCTATGATAATGTAATGCATGAAGCCATCCTTGATGCCCTAGAATATAATGGGATTGGTGTACGAATGTTTCAGTGGATTCGGAGCTATCTATTCAAAATATCCTTCTTTGCACAAAGTACGGATGGCCGAACCGCTCGCCATTACACATCTCATACTTGAAGAAGAGGCTTACCTATATTCCCCATATACTAAGGTTTCTTGCCTGTAAAACGGGGGGTACATCCGTTGCATATATATGATTCAACTATACAGGACGCTCTTCCTAGGATACTCGCAATGTAGCAAGCCAGTGCTGTCCAACGCTAACAAAAGTAACATCCATGTCCCAATGTCCCACGAAGCATTCAAAGCCAAGCCCTTCGAACATGTCTGGGGCTACCTCGATGTGCTTCAACCGTAGCAACAATTGCCACCGCGAGAAACTACCAAATAACGACTTATATAGCTGTCGACGCACGGGGCGCATGTTCGATACATCCAGTGTCCGTGACCACCATATCGCTCGCTTGTCTAAGAAAACACCCAAGGCAGCGTTTTCCATATCAATTGCGGCTAACCGGCACTCCTTTTTATTGACATACTCGCCCGCAACAAAAACTTCATCCCCTCTGTCGTGCTCGAAAAAACCTCCTGTGTGCCTTGCGGTTCCAGGAATCGCGAAGAAGGCTAGCCTGACCACCGTGTCTCTCAAGCAGATCACATTGGAACTTTTGCATTGTTCGTACGCTAACCGAATCCATGTTTACACGGACGGTTCGGTCTCGGAAAGTTCGACGGGCGCCATTGTTACACCATCTCGATTGTTCGTAATCAAGTTTAAGACTTCACGCGTCACGACATCTACAGGTTCAGAACTGGCCGCTCTTCGCACTGCTGTGGAATACATTGGGGAAAAAAACGCTTAGAAAATGGGCAATACTTTCTGATTCGAAAGCAGCCCTCCATAGCTTGCGAGGTTTACGACGTGATAATTACGAACAGCTGGCGTCCCAAATCAACGAAATTTGCCATTGCGCTTCTGAACGAGGACATAAAATAATCTTTCAGTGGCTGCCGGGATATTGTGGAATCGTTGGTAATCACCTCGCTGATGATGCTGCCCGACGTGCCCAGGCTCGAGCACGGACACTCCTTGTACCTTTATCGAGAGTACACGCTGCAACAGAGCTTGGCAATCTGGCTTGTACAATCACATTGAGTTACTGGCATACACCGCAGAACTCTAACCATCGATTATTCAGCCTCGACCCCCCATCACTGAAACTGAAATTACCAGCAAACCTTTTACGACGTGACGCAACACTGCTGTGTCGGCTGTGGGTAGCAGTAGCATTCACTAACTCCTACAACTATCGTATTGGAATGGCGGACTCACCGATGTGCGCTAAGTGCAAGTCTGAAGAGACCATCAGCCGTCTTCTGTGCCACTGTTCTCGCTTCGATAAACAACGTCAGACTCTGCAGTGTGCCTTGAGTAGACTGGACGATAGGCCATTTACTGAAGCAAATGTCTTGGGAGCCTGGCTTCACAGTTCATCAGCCCGGAAGGCCATTCGAGTGCTTCTTCCGTACCTGAAGGTCACAGACTTGAGTGCCCGACTGTAGACATACTGCACCTAGCTTAGTGCATGTGTAAGTCCGATATAGACTTATGCCTTCTCTCTCTTTCACTCCCGTATCCCCCTCCCCACGTGTAGGTTAGCAAACTGGACTCAGTATGGTTAACCTCCCTGACTTTCCTCCCTCCCTTCTCTCTCTCTCTCTCAAACTGTGTTACTTATATTTGCCAATACCACTGTAGCTCATGATACCTTAGGTCCTGGATTGCTGCAAAACAGTGTCTCCTTTCTGGTTTCTAAAAAAAAAAAAGAACTATTGTTGGCTTCACAGTGTCGTGGATAGCGAAAAATTTCTATCATCACCTGCTCTAATGCAGATTACTCTCTCTATCTCTTTCTCTCATGCGCGAATCATATGCTGACCAAATCTGCGTTTACACGGATACCCAGGTCTGTGCCGAGCTCCGCGAGTACCGTTGCCATTCCGCTCGGACCGGCCACAACCAAATGGAGAGCTCCGCACTCGAAGACATCGACGAGATCTCAGCTTTCACGTCCTTTGTGGATCTCTTGTTTATGTTGCGCAGGGATGATGAATAGACAGTATTACGGAATTCTATGGAAAGTCTTCAAAGTCCTGCAAACTCCACTTCTTATGGACCACGAACAATGGGCGTCACATATCGCAAAAGTTTACAATCATGCTGCCGATGAAGGACATGATACAATTTATTAGTGGTTCATATCCGTATCGGTATTCTTGTTCACCACTGACTTGCACACGGAGCCGCTTTAACCACCCACGCCGGAGAACATTTTTACTTGTCCCTCTCTTCTTTTTCGTTCTCCCCGTCTCCCTGCGTAGTTCGACAAACCTGACGCGCATGTGGTTGACATCCCTGGCTGCTTTTCCTGCTTTCCCTCAATCTCACATAATATAATCGTCAAGAGCAAACACCGAAAGAGAAATTTGCAAATTTGCGCGTTGGTTCTTTTTGACAGTCCGGAAAACTCTCGTCGTCGCCTACGCGGCCTCGATCCGTCGTTAAGAGCACAATTGCCACCCAGTATCTCGCGATGTTATGCAATACAGATGCGTCTTCTGTGGCTGGGATCAGCCTTCACTTATTCGTACAGTCTCAATGGAATCACCGACTTCCCCGTGCGCGACATACACTGCAGGTGTGAGGGGACGATGGAGAACATCCTTCGCATTGCCAGTGCTTCGAAGCACAACACCATTCTCTCCACAGTTTGACGAACTGTTGAACGACCGACGTTTCAGCGAAGTTAATATCCTAGGAACACTATCACCAGCCTCCATCAGTTCTACATAGCCATATCAGTGATGCTAAAAGTCCTGAAGACAGCAAACCGCCTGTAGACGCAGCGTACTCTCTCTACTATATGTGTATTGTCGGCACTATTACCTCTTTGCCTTTTCTTTCTTCCCGTCCACACGTAGTTATATGGCAGTGAAGAACGAGTCTGGTTTGTCGTTTTAGCTTTCATTCTTTTCTTCCTTTATTTCTCGCCTTCTCATCAAAGCAGTTACTCTATACATGTGTGTATATGTTGCCTACTTACCTGATACTTTTGTTAACCAAAAGGCACAAACAGAAATTTAAAAAAATTCTCGGTATGTATGCCTCCAAACCAAATGCGTCTGAGAGAGAGAAATAGAAAGTGTGAGAGAGAGAGCAAGGACAGGAAAGACAGGGAGGTCAACCATACGAGTACCCGGTTTGCTACCCTACACTGGCGGTGGGGAAAAATGAATTAGAAAGATGAAACGAGGGAGAGAGTGAGCACTGAGTGCGTGTTGGAGGATGCACAGGGACACTATGAACGGTCTCTTAAGCTGGTGCACTTCAAGTAGTATACTAGAGCACGTATCGCTTTTCGTGCCATTGACAGGTGTGGCCATGGTCCGAGTATCTTTCACTCGGAGATATTGCGTTACGCTTAGCAGAAGTGAAGCTTTAGGAGTTCAGATCTTGTCAATTCCGTATTATGCATCTAGTACATGCATCCAATGATAATCAATAAGATCTTGGGCTCAAAATGGCTGCCTATGCTATACTGATATATGTTAAAAGCACGAATGCACTATATTTGACTACGTCATCACCGCCGACCATCACCAACTCAATCAAGCCCCCACCATGACGAAGGTTAATCCTGACGTTCCTCAATTGCCTCTGTTCTGCGAGGACCGCGCAAACCCTATGCCTGCGAATTTCGTAATCTCATCCCTACACGTTATACTCGGTATTCTCCGATTACGTTTTTTTTTTCTTGATAAATCTGCTCTGTTACTTTAAGATTTCTAAGTGCCGGCGAATCGTTCTAAGCAGCTAATATCCTGTGAATGAGCACATCGTCGTCTTAATTTGTTCTGGATTGTAGTCAAACCTCATTTGTTCTCCATGTCATGTTGCTCACTCTTAGCGTTACACCTGTGTGCTTTCTTTATTATTATTATTATTATTATTATTATTATTATTATTATTATTATTATTATTATTATTATTGTTGTTGTTGTTGTTGTTGTTGTTGTTGTTGTTTTTATTATTATTATTATTATTATTATTATTATTATTATTATTATTATTATTATTATTATTATTATTATTAATTGTTTTTCTTCATTGGGATATGCGCCTTTGCTACTTAAGTTATGTAAACGTAATTGACACCATGAAGTGAACATTTAACAATAGTACCTTATTTGTTTGTTTTTTCTTTTGTTTTTTTTTTAATCATCTTACTCTCTGTCTGCACCTGTTAGCCTACTGCATCGGTCCAAGCTCAACGATCGGCCTTCCTAAGTTTCTATTTGAAGATGAAGATACGAAAGTTTTTGACGGCAGGCAGACCTAGCGTTGAACCAGCTGCAGGCAACTGCTCCCCTTGCGTGCAACCTTTTGAACGCGATAGCTAAGCGTTCACAAAGTGTTTGAAGCACCGAAGGATGGCGTTGCAGCTACGCGCATGGACGCCGTGGTAGACAGACGAACAAAGCCATTCGCCAGCTAGTTGAGCTCGACCCCAGGATAGCCAGGCATATTCGAAAGACAATCAAGTGTCAGACAGAGAAGCTGCAGACCTAACTGTGCAAAGCCCTTGACGCTGACAAGCCGCCGCAACATGTGCGGATACTTTTCGGAGTCTTCGCTTCTGTCCCCAAAAGCGTCTCTCTCTCTCTCTCTCTCTCTCTCTCTCTTGCTGCACAAGCTTTCCATAAAAGATGTCGGAAGGTTCACATCGCTGACGATTTTTGTGTGAATGTGGCTGTTAAGACAGTTTTCAGGAATGATTGGACTCTGCACCACTTGCCATAAGGAGTAAATACGCGCAAACGAATGAATGGTTTAGCACTTCTGTGAATAATGGAACTGAAAGAAAAGGCGGGTTGCCACTGGAACGCGTAAACAAGGCTCTGTGAGCGTGTCTACTAGATCGGCTTACTTTCTGTGTTGTCATTATGCATGTGTTACTGTATTCTCCTTTCTTTCCCCGTGCTATGCTGCGCTTCGTTATGTGCTGCAAAATGAATGAATGAATGAATGGCTCAGCCATATACTTGCTTGCACAGCGCTTATTAGGAAACGTTATTCCATAGAACGCGTCTATCATCCTGAGCTTTTAATACGCTAACTAATATACACTTTGCAAAACGAGCAGATTTAGGATTGGTCCCTGCATGGGGGCCCCAGTGTCACCTCAAATCATTGTCACGTGCGAACTGCTTCTTTCATCTATTCTGCCCCTGATTTCTACTGCCAATTGTAGCAAGATCGCGTATATTTAAGCAGCAATTGAACCATCACAGCTGGTTTCAACACTGTTTCCGGGCCACGATGTGTAAGCATTTAAAACCGAAATTTTAACAGAGAGAACGCACCGTGCATAAACCGCAAGCTTGCCGTGCTGGCACGTTTAGCAGAGGCGAAGCTCTTAGCCAGAACATTCTGGAATTTTCGTGTCTCGCCTTTGGCACCCTACCACGATCCGGCTCGGTCTTTCGAGTATACACTGTGCCTTACGGCATACAGAGGCATGCGCCTCACCGAATGGTTGGTCTCGTTCATTATCGTAAATCGATAGACCTTTCAACCACGAAATGGGGGCATGCTGGTCGCACCTTGGCCGGCTATAGTGGCATGGCTGCAGAAACAGCTAATACAGGGGCTGAAGAAGAAACAACGAGCGAGAGGGAGTTTCATCGCAGGAAGTTTTCCCATTCTTCTCGACCACTGTGGGGAACTCGTAAATGTTCTCCGCTGACCAAAGGAAAACAACGGATCACGAGTCGTCGTCTTGTGTTGTCGGCCTGTCGCCGTGCAGGCCACGTAACGCGCACAGCGGGGGTCGCGCGCGCCGCGCGTGCGTTCGCGCAGTTGACGATCGCTGCTCCGCCAACTTCCGCGGAAGCCCCGGCGCCCGCCTTGATTAAACCTTCTCCGCGGCGTCATTGTCGCGCGCTCTCATTTGTCCGGCGCGATCGTGCGCACTTCGGGGCCGTAACGAGGCTCGTTTATCACGCCCATGCCTCCTGCCCGGCCCAGGGCGGTGTCTGAGTGCTCCGCTGGTGCAGCGGGTTGATGCGGCGTGATCGTCGCTCATGCCGGACTGCGCGCCAGGGTGCGGAGCCCCTGTGCTACCCCTCGCGCGTTGTGCCTGCGTTTCGCAGCAAGCGCTTGATTTCGCCCTGGCCAAGCGTCGAGGTTGGGACAACAGCGCACAGGAAAGAACCCGTGCTGACCGCCCCGCACCACGATCAGAAGTGGGCCCCGAAGCAGTGGGAGCGAAAAAAAGCACAGATACGATCACGAAGCACGGCGGTATTCGCTGTGATCAGAGAGGAAATGAGGGGCCCGTTAAACGAAAGAACGCAGGATGCAAACAGGCATTGGCAAGGAAGAGAACGGGGTGGCTGTAATGCTTTGGGAGGAGCGATCAAGTTAAACAAGGGCTGCTATTTTGTAGCGATGCCTTTGCCGATGCTAATGCCTTTTCAAGCTTTTCGCGCTTCGTCAGTGGTCAGAGCGACGCTCCGCCAGGGTTGTCAACGGGCTGAGCCCGCCGTGAAACGTTGATAATAAGACTGGCATAAAATCGAGAGGAAAGGCATCGCTACAAAACCGCAGCCAAATCGTCTGTTCACGCTCTATACGTACACATTCAGGGACATGCAAATTCCCCTTGAAATCTACATAGATAGTCATATTGCAGTACGTGTAATAACGAATATAACGAAGTAATCTGGCTCCCCATTCAACTTCGTTATAACGAGGTTTCACTGTATGGGGACATGCGTATTTCGCTTGAACTCTTCGAGAAAAAAAAATTGCGCTTACCACTGCACTGTTCTTGCTCAAATTTCTTAGAAGGATCGTACTTTGGAGTCTACGTCATTCAATGTTGCACTTGGCACGGTTGATTGCCTGGTTTTTAAGGAATATAATGCAAAGCTGTCTTCATTGATGGGTATGCAAGCAGCTGACGAGACGGCGCTAGCATAAACTTGTTTCGCCTCCTGCCGGCAGCTACCGAATGTAGCCGTTCCAGGAGGGCTGCCGCGTGCTGCCCGCTCCTGTAAAACACGCGGCAACTTTCCCTGAACGGCTTCTTTCTCCACTTGCCGGCAGGCAGCTATTATAACCCGTCGCTTTATAACGAGGTTTGAGCGGACATACATGCCATGAAAATAACTTAAAAATTTCCTGGTCCTTCGCAGTGTTGGTGCAATTGCGGCAGATATGCATAAAAAAAAGACGTCATGGCATGACGAGGACAATTTGAAAACGTTTGTCAAGTATTAGAGAAGTATCTGACAACTGTTTGACGACAACAAACACTTAACATAATGTAAAGTGATGCGTTGTTTATTTAATGGAGATGTAAATAATAAATAAATAAGAAGGAAACGAAGGGAAGGAATTTTCACACAACACATGTGTATATAACTGAAGCCTGTAGTCAGAGAATGGCGTGAAACTTCCGTGTTTGCAGGTACAAACGTTTGTGTTTATTTTAACGACTTTCTCCGCGGCTCGTTCGACGCGTTCACATTCGCTTCTCGTTGCCACATTTCATAGTAATTTGTCTCTTATCATGTTTTGCGTCAGCTATTTGTTCTCTGTATTCTTCTTGTCGTGAAAACGCAAACGTCGCCAAAGTGACTGTGGAAATTGTGCAAGGGAGTTTTCAGATTCAGACCACGCCAACAGCGCCCTTAAGGTGACAATAACTGCCGAGCAATTTCATCGCTGATGTGGTTCTGAACATTGTTTATTCTCCCTACAAGTATCTTGCCAATCGTGAACTCCCGTGCACAGTGACACGTTTGCGCGCATACTGGCGCATTTACGTTGAAGAACGCTTCACAATAATGCTGAGACACGAGATAGTGGCACCAGGAATGCTGTCTAATCCCGTAAGATAACATGACTACTCAGCGATCGCACACTGTTGTGGTTCCTTAATTGCCCTGAGACGCAGTGTTTATTAACGATATGTCGATTATCCAGTGTCGCTGTATCGATCCCTGGGTACGATGCTGATGCATTACTTGGGTACGATAAGGTTTAAATCAGAAAAGCAAAATCGGTTGAACAACATTGAGGAACCCGTCGCAGTTGCTTAGCGGCTATGGTGTTGCGCTGCTAAGCAACAGGTCGCGGGATCAAATCCCGGCTGCGGCAGCCGTATTTCGATGGGGCCAAATGCAAAAACGCCCGTGTCCCGTGCATTGGGGTTAGGTTAAAGGTTTCCTGGTTGGCAAAATTAATCCGAAGTCCCCCACTATGGCGTGCCTCATAATCTAACCGCGGTTCTGGCATGTAAAACCAAAGAATTCAAAAATTCAACATTGAGAAATATTATGGCGCAGTAATTTCTGCGAGATTTGTGTCTCGTGCATATAACTTCAAGCAGCAAACAGTGAACGCGCGAAGTGACCTGTGTGCCTATGTAACCACTAAATTGGAGGACACAAAGTTAACCGGAACCTGGAAGGCTCCTGATCGAAATAGCTACTTTCGCTAATAAGCGAATCACTGTGGGTCCAGACGCACATAATTTTATGCCCCGGGCGTGCGAGATCATATGTCTACCATTCAGAGTCCAGTGGACTTAACTGGTTAGTTTAGAGAGATGACGTGCTGCTTTAAAAAGTCATGAAATGTTGACTGATTTCGTGATATACGAACATTTAGTTTTAATGCAATCAGCTTCTAACAGAAATTACCTGCTAATTTCTGCTGTCACTGTAGCGCATTGCTATTATTCGTGCGGAGACGTCATGAGCCTTGCATCCACACATGTGTGCTCATTCTTGAATGGAATGGCCAATAGCGCCGTATACCATGTCTGTGGCTGCGAAGAAACTGTATAACGCCTTCTGCGCTGCTATACCACCCTTCGAAAAAGAAAGGCTTGCTCTCCACACCATTCTCAACCAGCTAGAGGGAAGACCTTTCTCTTTGAAAAAGACCGTAGAACAATGGCCTCACATATCCCAGCTGCAGAAAGCCAAAAAAGCGCTGCTACGATTACTGAAGCCAGCCAGATATGAGTGACCGTCGGGGATACAACGCTAAGAATTTTCACTACGTCGGCCACATAAACTGGACTTTCTCTCAATTTAATATATCCCTGCCCTTTCACCAGTGCAGTGTAGCCAACCGGATGCAGTCTTGGTTAATCTACCTACCTTTCATTTATGATTTTCTCTCTCCTCCCCCTCTCTCTCTCGTGCATTCACATCTACCAATATTTCCCTGCAGTGTGTTTTTTCCGCGATACCCTTCTCTAGTATTCTTGAATGAGCAGTACACCGAGGAAGACATTTATTGTTCTCGTTTATATACAAAATAGAAACGGGAGCTCATCTCGCAACTAGTCTGAAATAACAATTGTAAACTGGGATCAAGTTACGAAAAATAGCGCTAGAAATATACCTAGACTTCCAGGTGTATAAGTTGACGACGTCGCAAAAGACAGTAAGCAAAAAAGCCCATCTATACTGTTCGCGTACTGTGAACGTAGATGAAGAAGACCGCCCCGACGCATATCGCTCGGCCCACTTGTGAACAATAGATCCAGATATACGAGCTACCCATATGAGAAACCCGTATGGGTTTCCTTTGTAGCTTCGTGCTATGATTCGGGTGGATACCTATTTTTCCCTTTCATGCATGTAGTTTCCTCCACGTTGCGGGCTCCCGCAGATCTGATTTACCATATTCAGTGTTCCAGTGCCTCGAGTTGCAGATTAATTCGCCCTCGCTCTACGATCAGCTAGCCTCCTGGTTAAGGGTTTCATTTATAGCTTCGTGCTACAATTCGGGTGGATACCAATTTTTCCCTTTCATGCATGTAGTTTCCTCCACGTTGCGGGCTTCCGCAGAACTGATTTACCATATTCAGTGTTCCAGTGCCTCGAGTTGCAGATTAATTCGCCCTCGCTCTACGATCAGCTAGCCTCCTGGTTAAGGGTTTCATTTATAGCTTCGTGCTACAATTCGGGTGGATACCAATTTTTCCCTTTCATGCATGTAGTTTCCTACACGTTGCGGGCTTCCGCAGAACTGATTTACCATATTCAGTCACAGTGCCTCGAGTTGCAGATTAATTCGCCTTCGCTCTGCGATCAGCTAGCCTCCTGGTTAAGGGTTTCATTTATAGCTTCGTGCTACAATTCGGGTGGATACCAATTTTTCCCTTTCATGCATGTAGTTTCCTCCACGTTGCGGGCTCCCGCAGATCTGATTTACCATATTCAGTGTTCCAGTGCCTCGAGTTGCAGATTAATTCGCCCTCGCTCTACGATCAGCTAGCCTCCTGGTTAAGGGTTTCATTTATAGCTTCGTGCTACAATTCGGGTGGATACCAATTTTTCCCTTTCATGCATGTAGTTTCCGCCACGTTGAGGGCTTCCGCAGAACTGATTTACCATATTCAATGTCACAGTGCCTCGAGTTGCAGATTAATTCGCCCTCGCTCTACGATCAGCTAGCCTCCTGGTTAAGGGTTTCATTTATAGCTTCGCGCTACAATTCGGGTGGATACCAATTTTTCCCTTTCATGCATGTAGTTTCCTACACGTTGCGGGCTTCCGCAGAACTGGTTTACCATATTCAGTGTTCCAGTGCCTCGAGTTGCAGATTAATTCGCCCTCGCTCTACGATCAGCTAGCCTCCTGGTTAAGGGTTTCATTTATAGCTTCGTGCTACAATTCGGGTGGATACCAATTTTTCCCTTTCATGCATGTAGTTTCCGCCACGTTGAGGGCTTCCGCAGAACTGATTTACCATATTCAGTCACAGTGCCTCGAGTTGCAGATTAATTCGCCTTCGCTCTGCGATCAGCTAGCCTCCTGGTTAAGGGTTTCATTTATAGCTTCGTGCTACAATTCGGGTGGATACCAATTTTTCCCTTTCATGCATGTAGTTTCCTCCACGTTGCGGGCTCCCGCAGATCTGATTTACCATATTCAGTGTTCCAGTGCCTCGAGTTGCAGATTAATTCGCCCTCGCTCTACGATCAGCTAGCCTCCTGGTTAAGGGTTTCATTTATAGCTTCGTGCTACAATTCGGGTGGATACCAATTTTTCCCTTTCATGCATGTAGTTTCCGCCACGTTGAGGGCTTCCGCAGAACTGATTTACCATATTCAATGTCACAGTGCCTCGAGTTGCAGATTAATTCGCCCTCGCTCTACGATCAGCTAGCCTCCTGGTTAAGGGTTTCATTTATAGCTTCGTGCTACAATTCGGGTGGATACCAATTTTTCCCTTTCATGCATGTAGTTTCCGCCACGTTGCGGGCTTCCGCAGAACTGATTTACCATATTCAGTGTTCCAGTGCCTCGAGTTGCAGATTAATTCGCCCTCGCTCTGCGATCAGCTAGCCTCCTGGTTAAGGGTTTCATTTATAGCTTCGTGCTACAATTCGGGTGGATACCAATTTTTCCCTTTCATGCATGTATTTTCCTCCACGTTGCGGGCTTCCGCAGAACTGATTTACCATATTCAGTGTTCCAGTGCCTCGAGTTGCAGATGAATTCGCCCTCGCTCTGCGATCAGCTACGATCGTCCCTCAACACCACGGGTAAATAAGCTATTGTTAACTATGGGATAAAACAGTTGATTTTTCTTGGCAAACTTGGGTGGCAAAGACGCGTCACCGGAAGTTTTGTCATCACAAATATGTTGCTACCAGATAGCGGATAAAAGTGTGTATAGCTCGAGAGCCTCATGCAGCTTCACAAAATATCAAGTCGTTGCCCTGGTTGAGGTACCTACAAGACGGGCATGTAGCGAAGTACTGTCGTGGGGGCCGCGTTGCAAGCCATGTGGAGAGCCCTATGTGTTCAAAACCAGTAATTGTACGGAATGTTTTGTGTGCGTGAAGTTTGGCAGCAGTCGTAGGGGCTAGCTGCCAGTTAGTGCCCTACTCTATCAGCAGTTCTAGACATAAGGGAGGGCTTCGCTGTGGGACCAAAGATGCTATCCGTCTTGCACAACGAGAATGCGACTGTGATTCCGCCACAGGATTATTTCCCTAATTACGACAATACAACTTTTTTCCCGTCATTTAGCTACGTCGTATATCTTGAATATATGTTTGTGTCTCTGAGCGCATGCTTCTTTTTGTCATGCTCATCGTGCAATTAAGAGCTTGACAAAGCCACGGTAATGATCAGGAAAGTTATGTATGTTCACCAACGATAGTTACGCTCGGCTGCCGCAACTGGCGGCTACAAGCATTTCGCTAGCACACAGCGAGTTCATTTGTTCGTTACTTTAATTATTTTAACATCATTTTAAAAACGATGTATAAATTAAGTACGCATAATATACCCGTCAGCAATTGTGAGGCGAGAAAACACAAACTACAATCTACAAAATTTCTGAGCACAGCTAGAGGACACCCAAGCACTGACATATGCAGCATTATTGAAAGTGCAACTGCGCGAGAACGAGAGTGTGGAGCAAGGAGCGTGCAGGAAAAGGAAGCTTTGATTTAAAGATGCGCAAGTGAGGTGAACCCTGCGTGCTTAGCCGAGCATCTAGCTGTCACAAAGTCAAACGCAAAGTTCTAAGCCTGCTGGTGAGGTAGCGGAAGGAAGGAAGGCGTTCCAGTTCACCTCCTGAGTACGTAGGCATCTGCAGAGTCCTAGGCTAGGTATAAGATAGGGACTAATTCTTTAACAGGGCCAGAGCAGCAAACGGTCTAAGAGGCTAAGGCGTGCTGAGGCTATTTGCTACTCGCCGTATTCTTGACAACGAAGTTAAAACGGCCAACCTCGCACAAAATGCTGTACATTGTACCCTCAATCGATTAGCATGTTCGTGTATAGACAGTTGAAAGTCTGGTGAGAGCTGTTTTAGAGATGGATCCCCCCCTTTTTCATGAGTTGCCTCTCTGCCTTTCCTATTCATTCGAAGAATTGCAATCAGCCATAAGCTCCCTACGTCGGCGCCGCGCTCCTGGAGCCGAATACAAAGTTTTTAGTTCGTAATGATTTTTTCACTAATGGCCTGCCGCCCTAAGGAACAATTCTAGCGTAAAGCTTTCTGTGAATACAGATCCTGAATCTAGTCGCGTTACCAACCAAATGCTTTCTGACTTGCCTGTAAAACCTGTGAGCAGTTTTCTGACGTTTTCCAACTACGTCTGGTAGACAAGAAACATGCATTCATCATGAACGGTTGCCTGCGTTGTACCGGCGCTGAAGTCTGGTAAAGACAGGGCAGACTTGGAATATTATTGACCGGTATTATCGACTTCGTATGTAGTAAAACTGATGGATAAGCTTGCTTGTGTTCAGCTGACAAGAATGTTTCAGTAACTCTGAATCGCTTGAAGTTACATGAGCAAAATCAAGCAAGTGCCGGCACAGATGTTCCTTCTTCACTTTCGCAACAGCAAATACGGGAACGAGATTGAGCTAAAACGGCACAGGTTGATTACTCAAGAGGAACGCCACTCGGCCGCTCTGCACTTTGAGCCCGCGGCGAAAACTTGTCTCTGGCTGCAGCTGCTAGTTTGTTTCATTCCGCTCAGCTCTTTTTCCCTTCCTAGCCTGGAGTTTCCGAAACGAATGCAGCGACCTGAGCCTCCATAATTATACTAAAACTAAATGCCATGTCACCATTCCTCGAATTCGCACCAAGCACTCTATGTCTGTCTCGGAAGCTCAATCGTTGGTTCCTGAACACTTGCAGAGAACGTACAATCAACACCATGAAGCTTTCGCCAACGAATCGGTTGCTGAGGAACGCGGCTCCTATGCGTTTGTGATTCCGACCCTCATGGTCACCAGGTTTGCCCGACTTGACTACGCCATCTCATTGACAGAATGCGAATGTGTGGCGACTAAGGCACGTAGGGCGTTCAATAGTTTATCTACCTCATAAGGGATGAAGAGACTTTAGACAAAAGTTGTTTCATTTCTCAATATAATCCTTTCAAAGGTCCACACACTTCATCCACTTTTCCTGCCTTGAGTTTAATTCATTTGGGGACGGTGCCTTGTGACTTTTAACAGCATCTGGTTGGAGGTCGAACCAGGTTGACCATCGAAGAGGGTTGGCAGGGAAAACGAGGTGATGTAAAAAGAAGTAACAGAAGTTTAATACATCGTTACGGGTGAGTGGTGCGCTTCAAGACAAAAAAAAATACAGAAACATTCAGCGTGCGTGCACCTGCACGCAAGGGCAGGGAAGATGTGTCTCCACGTGGTGATTCGTTGGCTTTCTTATACTCTCCACCATCAGGGCAACCTCATTCTCTGCTACTCCCAGGTAAAGGGCCTTGTCAGGACACGACGAGTCAGCCTACACAGAGAAGCACGGGAGGGAAACCACTCCTTGGCGTACAGGGGTGGAATGTAGGCCATGTCGGATCAACCCATACATAGGGTCATGGGAGGGGAATTCACTCCTTGGCGTAGAGAGGTTGAACGTAGGACAGAGGGGAGTAGGATTTGCACATTCCGGGCATAATCCTGTCACAAACACTCGACGGACAAGTCTTTTCATGTTGGCGAGCATGACGATTAGGCACGCCGTGTCTCAGGCGTTTGGCATCGGTTCCTTTCATTTGCCGCACAAAGTGAACCAGAACTCCAGCAACCAGGCTATCACAGCTTCATTGACGTCTTCATCACTTCAAAACCATTCCGCCGGAGTGATTGCTTCTTAACCCTGACCAGGAAATAATCACCTGGGGCTTGCCTATACATTAGTTGCGATGGTCCAACAGTTGAAATCCGAATTCATAAATGCTTTCTTGTAATCTATGCCATCTTTTTAGACTACAGTTCTGGCTAGCAAGCCACAATCTCTTCCGGTTAACCTCCCTGCCCTTCAAAACCCCGTTTCTCTCTCTCTCTCTCTCTATTCTAATGCTTTTTATACAGTGCCTTACAACTGCTTACTAATAAAATGATCCCGATGGAACTTAGATTCTCACGTAGTGCAATGAATACAGGATTCCTAACTAATCGTATCCAGTTCGTCCTTATCAACATTCAATAAACCAAACCCCTCCCTATCACTTCCGGCGTCCCTCAAGGCTCAGTCTTGGGACCACTTCTTTTTCTAATATACAATGAACGAATGATTATTTTTTTATCTCGAATACAATTTTAAGAAAGGTGTAGGAGCAAAAGGCACGCAGTGCCTGACAGGGGCCCCTGTACCCGCAACATATATTGTACATAGTTTAGTGGCAGCGAACACACATGATGTTATATATTTTCACACACTGTACATGAGTTACACAGAAACTTACAACGCTATAATTTGACAAATTATTCTGTTACAGTTGGTTCTTAAAATAGACGATGAGATAATAAAACTTGATGGGTAAAAAGGAAAAAAACTACAATTGCGATATATTTATGTTACGACAATCACTCTCTCAAACACTGTGTTAGTAACAATTCCTTCACGTGATTCTTAAATTCATTCTACTCATATCGAACTCGCTATTATCTTCTAGCTTATTTAGGATTGTTAGTGCTTGGTAGCTGGTTGCTTGTTTACCATAATTGGTCCTTATTTTTATTGCCCGTTTTCTCTCAAGCCTCATATCGTAAGGCAGTTCATGAATGTATTCGTGTATATATAATGCATTGCTTTGTACTGCAGTAGTTTCAAATCATAAACATCGTTTGCTTGAAGCATTCTGTATTTAAAAAAATAATGGTAATATGCTTAGTTCATAACATGGTCCCTGGTAGTTTTCATAAATGCGCAATATCTTATTTTGGAGAGTAATTAGCCTGTTGTAGTTCTTGTTGTGGTGCCCCATACCAATATTTGGCACGATACTCTGGAGTAGAACAATTAATTACATATGCTTTGTTTCAGCCAGAGTAGTATTAAGTGTGCAATTTTATACAGGCATTCAACAGATCTGGAGAGTTCGGTGGCTAAATTATTAACATGTACATTCCATGAGAGATGCTCTTAGAACCGAACGCCAAGAAACTATTGCTCTTTAACCCTGGTTATTTGTTGCCCTTCAAAAGTTAAAACTATTTCCTTACTTGGTGGTTTCTTAAGTGTACGAAATATTACATACTTTGTTTTCGCTATGTTAAGCTGCAGCCTACTTTGTCTGAGCCAGGCCGAGAGGGACGCAAGGTAGGTGTTGGCCTTTGTTTCTATATCTGTTAAATCTGTGGACTTAAAATGGATGTTATTATCATCGGCATACTTTACAAGTTCAGGAGAGTTGGGTATAGCTACAATGTCGTCAATGTAAATAAGAAATAAAAACTATCCCAGTATTGAACCCTGCGGAACTCCTCGTGTTAACTTTAGCTTTGATGATGTGGTGTTTTCTATTCGCACGATTTGATAGCGGTGACTCAAGTAGTTTTTAATGAACTCTACTGCAACTCTTCGCACCCCGTACCTAGGCAGTTTCTCCAGTAGGATATCGTACTTTATTGAGTCAAAGGCTTTCTTTAGGTCTAGAAATAAACCAAGTGTGAACTTCTTACTATCTGTGTTTGTAAGTATGCTATCTTTAATACAGCATAACGCTTTTTCATTTGCCATGTTTTTTTAGAAAACCATATTGGCTATGCGGCAAGAGTTTGTGTTTGTCAGAAAAAAAATCTGCCTTTAGTTAATCACACTTTCAAAGATTTTTGACAAAATGAGAAGCACCGATATCGGTCAGTAATTTGATAAATTATTTCTGTGGCCCCCTTTAAATATAGCTGTTACTAGTGCTATGTTAACTTTCTGTGGGAAAAGCACCGGTCGTTAGCATGATATTAATAATGTGAGCAATAGTCCTCGAAACAAGGTGACGTATTTGGTTTAATTCTTTTGAACCAATTTCGTCAATTTTTAGGTGTGGCATTACTTTTCAGCAGCTTTATAGACGCTTCCACTTCGGCAGGAGATCTTGGTTGCAAAAGTATTGCATGTCTATTCTAACATGGGTATAGCTGGAATATTATTATCACAATCAGTGTCATTCGGCTCTTCGCAACATCCTCCATTTATGAAATTGGCGTTCATTGAGTTCGCCAGATCTCCACCACAATTAGTTATACCATTTATAGTCATTTCTTTTATATCACCACACTGTTTCTTCCTATTCGTTAGTGCATTTACCATTTGCCATACCTTCTTATGGTTGTCATAAATGTTCTCAAGTTTTGTTGTGTAGTAATTATTTTGAGCTTTTCATAAATTATTGTTCAGAGAATCGCGGAATTTTTTATATCTACAAAAGACTTCAGGATCCCGGCAACTGAAGAATTCGTGGTATAATTTATTCTTAGCGTTTATACGTTGATATAAACTTTCGTTTATCCATGGTTTTCTGTATTTTTTTATTTCTACGCACCACGATTTCCTTGAGCGAGAATGCTTTGTCAAAACAGCTGTGAATCATGCGAAAAAAGCCTGTCATATCACATTAACGATCTTCCGCTGCATGTACCTTGTCCTATTCGCATGATCACTGACGACTCTCTGATTTAGCGTACTGTGACTAACATCTCTGACCAAGCATCTCTCCAGAATGACCTTAATAACTTGCAAAACTGGTGCAGCCGTTAGCAAATGACCTTGAACCCTAACAAGTGCAAATATATTTCAAATTCCCGCCTCCGTAATTCCTGTCTCTCTACTTACACAATCGCAAACGTCCCAGTGGAATCAGTGCTAACGTACAAGTACTTAGGCATAACCCTGTCCAGCAACCTTTCCCGGTTGCGGGACAGGGTTACTCCGTCAGCGACCCTAGGGTTCATGCAACATCACCTTCGTCATGCTCCGCAGCACGTCTAACTACTCGCCTACAAATCGTTCGTCACACTAAAACTGGAATATGCCACCATCATCTTGAACCCTCACCATAGATACATCGTCAATTCACTCGAATCAGTTCAGAATCGTGCGACTAGATTCATCCATTCTTCATATTCATATAAAAACAGGATTCAACTCTTAAAGGCGGAACCTAGTGACATATCTTGCTTTTCGTCCTCGTATCATCACGCTCTTTCTTTATCACAGATTATTTTACAGCTCGCTAAACTGCCCACCGTACATCGCGCCATCATCTTCGCGCATGCCACAGAGTACCAGCCATCAACTGCATGTCGCTCGTCCTCGCACACGAACTGTCGCATTTCAAGCCTCATTTTTTCCTCGGGCTGCCAGAGAACGGAATGACCTACGCCGCAATGCTGCTGCCATCACCATGACATTAAAAATTTCTGGAAACTTCAAACTTGTATTTCAGCGTAACAGCTGCCTTTTCTTGTGTATACGTGTTATACGCCCCTTATATAATACCCCGGTAATGAAATGTAATGAAATGCGAAACGGCGCATCGTCATGAAGTGGCAGCATGCCTGCTGTCAGTTTTCCTCTCCTTTTCTCCTTGACTGCTTCCCGCACCTTGCTCAATGCGTTGGCGTAATTTTGTCCAAATGTTGTCTTATGTGGCCATGAAGTGCAGAAACAAAACTAGTCCGGCATTCCAGAAGACAGTTTCTAATACTTTCCCAGGACATTTTTCTGCCTTGAATTTCTTGACTGTGGGTGACGACTTGTATTCCCATTGCGTTGGTTCCATTTCTGACTCATGATATTTATGATGGACCTATGTCTTATAACCAGTGATGAAATCATTAAAAAATTCACCAGGTCGCCACGGAGACGTTCAATGTTCTCCCGACAGCATTGCAGCCTCGTGGTCTTCTGGACTGTTGTGAACAATCTCGGAAGCCATGTTGTACTAACCTTTCACATTTCCAACTCTTCATGAGTAATTGTCCAGACTGATCATGCGGTGGCGCCCACCGCAAAATTTAATTAATTAGTTCAAATTAAATTTGGCCGTATATACGTGCCAAAACCACTTCCTGATTATGAGGCACGCCGTAGTGGGGGATTCCGGAAATTTCGACCACCTGGGGTTCTTTAACGTGCACCTAAATCTAAGTAAAGGGGTGTTTTTCGCTTTTCGCCCCATCGATATGCGTCCGCCGTGGCCGGGATTCGATCACGCGACATAGTGCTTAGCAGCCCAACACCACAGCCACTAAGCAACCACGGCGGGTGACTGCAAAAGTTAATCCGCCTGTCATGCAAAACTAAATTCCTGAATTTTGTGCACATTTCTAGGAAATTTGCTTTCACAGTCCCCCCTCGTCTACGGGTCATCTTAGGAGAACGGGGCGTGATAGTGATTAATGCAGCCGTGTCCGCATTCCGGCCAGGGAACGTATCCACCCTTCGGGGTTACATGTCGAAACTAGGGAAGTTGGCAGCCGGGTGCAATCCCCAGGCGGTACACCCCAAACACTACCGGGCGCCGGGTTCGGGAGCGCGATTGTACCCATATTTTTTTATCGGTGGATGCCGGCGGTGGGTTTCGAACTGTCCACCTACCGCTGCCGTGGCGGACGCCCTGTACACTAGGCCACGAATGCGGCAGGAAAACGGGGCAGACTCATCGTAAAGTGTACTCATGTATCTACGGATCTCCCTGGCACTTTCCATTTCTTTAGTGAGAAATTTTATGGCTTAGCGGAGCTCCAAATCAAGCACAAACTTACTTTGCTGCGCACGAGGATTCTCCTGACATTCTGTCGCTTCGAACTCTAGACATGTTCTGAGACGCTATTCTGCAGCATATCGTGCTTGGCAAATATGGCGAAATGGGCCACATAATGTTTCAGTCACTTCTCTCACATATAAACATATATAGTGGGAGACAGAGAGAATAAACTTTAAATACGGAGAGCACACGAGCGTAGGCAACTCCACCGCACTCCAGTAGGTGGTCGCCTCGGTCCAGTAGTCAAGCAGCCTTAGCTGTCCTTCTCACTCGGTTGGTACATCGACTCGCAGCTAAACAACGCTGCCACCAGCTGGTGCAAAATGCAGACCGGAATATTCCCCCACCTTAAATTACAAAATGTCATGTTTGCCACTCGCTACAGGCACTACTGCCGGTGGTGCGGCGGCATACCAACACTACAACGCATTATATGGGATTGTGAACCCCACCCTTAATAAAACACACCACACAATGGAGCAATGGTAGGCACAGCTGACCAGCTCAGACCTGGTTGGACAACAGTCCTTCATAAGACAGGTCAAGCGGGCGGACGAGGCAAGTGGGGCCCTGGACTAAAAGGGCTCCGACCATTGCACGAAATTCCTTTTAAGCAGTAAAAGTTTATCTCTCTTTCTCTCTCATTTGCCTTGTGGGGGTGTGTGTTATTGTTGTGAGGTCTGGTGTGCTTGCGCAAGCCCATACCACATGGTAAAGCGTTGCGTATTGATCGCAGTGAGGGCATTTATAGAAATACAGCTCAGGGTGTATGACGTGGTAGAAACTCATGGGTGGATATGTATTTAATTGGAGTTTCCGCCATATTACGGCTTCCTCTCGCTTCAGAGCATTATGAGGCGGTAGTAGTGTTGTTCGTGAAAGGCGATAGTGTTGTAGGATGTGCGTGTAGGTTAATGGTATCGGCTCGTGGCGGAACTGCTCGGCGCGACCCTCTCGCGGTTACCGGTGTGCATGCGCTCGGGCGCAGGCGTGTGCCAGCTTATTGCCGCGCAAGGACTCATACCCCGGAGTCCACACGATTTGTATGCATAGTGGAAGCTGGTGCGCTCCACTCAGAATGCGATGTGCGGCCCTGAAAATTTTGGCCCTAGAAATTTGTGGGAAATGTGGTGGTTAGTAGAATTGCTCGCGATGTCTTAAACTTAGACCAACAAAGAAGGCTCCCCGAGACCCTTAGTGACCCTTAAACAAGCCGTCATCAGTCGTTTTCAATCTTTATGGTCGCCACCTCACGAGACCAGTGTGAGAAAAGGACTAATTAGGCCCTGCTACATCGCCTATGCGTGCTTCTGTGCGAGGTAGAAGATCGTATTCACGGCATCAACGTTATCTGTATCCTGTAGAACGCACAGTAATGTTGAACGCTGTTGAAGTGTCCTGGGCTCGCTAGAGTGCAACGCTTCAGCGTCAAGGCTCTCCACACGCCAGTGTAGATGGCATGGTCTCCTCGCAAAGACCCTGCACCGTAAGAGAGGAGGTGTCGCGACTACTCCTGAATCTCTTTAAGTGATGCAGACTTATGAGTTGTGAGGCTGAGAAGATTAATTTCAGGGTGTTGTATCGAGGGGAATGGTTTGGCCGCCGTGGCATTGTGAAGTAGATGGCTAACGGCCTGCCGGCTTGCGTCCTGTTCTGCCCCGATGTGTGCATCTTGTAAATTGTGGGGTTTTACGTGCCAAAACCACTTTCTGATTATGAGGCACGCCGTAGTGGGGGACTCCGGAAATTTCGACCACCAAGGGTTCTTTAACGTGCACCTAAATCTAAGTACACGGGTGTTTTCGCATTCCGCCCCCATCGAAATTTGGCCGCCGTGGATGTGTGCATCTTGTTCACCTGTCTCGCGCTGCACTTCTAAATGATGGCGTGCTAAACGATATGAGTAGAGATTTTAGGTTTCTTAAACTCGGCTGAAGAGCGGCGCTCGGTTGTAACTCCTGTAGGAAAATGTTGCAAGGCTGTAGCCTTTTAAGATTTGCATATACAGCGCTACGAGCGAGCGCCGCCTGATGCCAGCAACATCCCCCTTCCCCTACTGGTGAGGCAAACATTCGTTCAAGCCATAGCCGAGTATAGTTTTGACGACCGGCGATATAATTTGTTCATAAAGTGAATGTGAGTTCACTATTGTAGTTGGATTCCCCGTGTCGCGTGATCTCTTTTTGCTGTAACTCTGCTCACTTCACTTATTGGCCGCACATTGTACCTTGTGTAACTACTTATGTGATCGCGGGAATACCGAATTTTAAAGCTCACTGTGCGCCGCGTGCGGTAGGGCGGCCAAGCTCCACACTGTCCCTCATCCGCGAGTTTGGCTGCACATTTAAACTTGTATCGCCTGGTCTCTCTAACATTCAGAGTTGAATGTTTTGAACAAGTTAGACCGTGCCAGTTTGAATTCATTCGCTGAGCGAAACTTTCATTATGCATGACTAAGTTTCTTGACAGCGGCTATGCACTTAAGATAGTAAAATAGACCTGTTTCATAAGTTTTATACGGCTCTCTTGACCATGCGCCATACATCTTGCCCCCGGCACACAGTCACACCGGCCACCTACTTCTAAGTGGTACGGCCACGTACTCCTACTGTTATTTGTTATGACAGCACTTATGCTACAGACAGTTGCGGGTGAGCGCCGGTGAGCACCGGTGGAAAAATAAGAGCAAGACTGCTTAGAAGGGTACTGGTTTGGGCTAGTTGGTTACAATTCATGATCAATGTTATTTGCGCACCAAGTGGTGCGCAAATAACGTTGAGCAAGGCTTCGTTCGTGAAACGGTGCGCCGCTGGCTTCTATTAGTGTCTGAGGCGTGCCCTGGGCGCTCGCCCCGGTTGACCGTGACCAGGAAAGAATACGTCAAAGCACAGAGCAGCATCCGTAATCTCGAACCAACGACCCGACAAGAAGTTCGTGCTACATATGCCGCACCGACATTGCGACGTTGTCTGATGCTGCGGTCATCACAACGACGGTGTGGGTAAGTGATCGCCGGTTCAAGAACTGGACATGCATTTACCGTTTCCACTCCTGAATGCAGATGTCATGATCCTTCTCGTGGGCATTAATTAGTTATGGATAAAATGCCTTGCGTCTCATTCGTTTTCTTCGTTGACAGTGTCATTAGTGATTACCTTGAAAGCACTTTGAGCAAAGAGAAACGTATTGCTCGCTGTGTCCCTCATAGAAGCGTCCAATATTCCTTATTTTTCAGCATTAGTTTCGCTACTCTCACAAGTTTAATGCGGCCGCGCGTCACTCAGAGTGTCAGTATTCGTGCCCCAATGTATTTGTACTTGGATCTCAGGGTGCCATCACTAGCACCTAGCGCGTATTGACCACGGAGTAATTCCTTCTATGCACTCCATTTGCGAAGTTTGGGCCTATTAATAGGCTGCACCTGATCATCATCATCATCATCATCATCATCATCATCACCACCATCATCATCATCATCAGCCTGGTTACGCCCACTGCAGGGCAAAGGCCCCTCCCATACTTCTCCAACTACCCCGGTCATGTACTAATTGTGGCCATGTTGTCCCTGCAAACTTCTTAATGTTATCCGCCTACCTAACTTTCTGCCGCCCCCTGCTACGCTTCCCTCTCCTTGGAATCCAGTCCGTAACCCTTATTAACCATCGGTTATCTTCCCTCCTCATTACATGTCCGGCCCATGCCCATTTCTTTTTCTTGATTTCAACTAAGATGTCATTAACCTGCATTTGTTCCCTCACCCAATCTGCTCTTTTCTTTTCCCCTAACGTTACACCCATCATTCTTCTTTCGATAGCTCGTTGCGTCGCCCTCAATTTAAGCAGAACTCTTTTCGTCAGCCTCCAGGTTTCAACCCCATACATGATTTTATGGTCGCGGAGACTTCCACCGTGGAAGCGGAAGAGACTGCCATTGCTTTGGCCATCATGAATCCCTCCGTGCAAACTATCATAAGCGACTCAAAAAGGGCAATAGTCAACTTTTCGAGAGGCAGCATAGGCGTCTGAGCAGCGCGAGTCCTACGGGACTTTACAAATGAAAATACTGTTGAACTCGTATGGATGCCTGCCCATTCGGGGAATCAAGAGAATGAGGAGGCGCACTGGGTAGCCCGAGGTCTAATCAACCGGGAGGTGTGCCCCTCAGACTCGGATTCCATGGATGAGGCACCGATGACATACCACGAGATAACAAACTACTACAGGCAAAAAAGGCGAACCTACCCGCCTCCAAACGCAAGCCTCACGCGAGCGCAAGCCTCAATCCTGCGTCGAATCCAAACTAAGTCGTTCCCCAGCCCACATTGGCTGGCCATAATTACCAACGAGCAATGGAACCCAATATGTCAAAACGGCACAAATCAAACATTGGCTACCCAAAATCACATTCTTTGGGGGTGCGAGGGCTTACCCCCTCCCAGGTCGCTTCTGCCAGCTCCCTCACAACAGACGTGGGAGGAGCTGCTCAGAACGCCGGATGAAAAACTACAAAAAGCCCTTGTTGCCTGGGCCGAAAGGGTCGCTCCTCGTGAGGGGCCATCCTAGGACTCGGGCCTGCCAGATAACTGAGCAGAATCTCAATAAAGTTGTTACCACCACCACCTGCCCCATACGTGAGTACTGGTAAGACACAGCTGTTATACACTTTTCTCTTGAGGGATAGTGGCAACTTGCTGTTCATGATTTCAGAATGCCTGCCAAACGCACCCCAGCCCATTCTTATTCTTCTGGTTCTGCACCTGATATGTTCAGGCATTCACTTTGATTCGCCTCCACTGTTCGTTTCGTTGGCGCCATCCTGAGCATATGGAGCCGAATTGCACAAAACGTTTTGTTCGTAAGTGATCTACGAACAATTCTAACTTAAAGGCACACTGAATCATCACTCGGACTTGGGGAAATAACATAGTCCGCGGGTAGCATACGCTGCTGTGAACATCTCAGCCAAGTTTTGCTGTCGTACGCGGTGCGTGGAGCTCGCAAGTGGATCGTGAAGTCACCTTTCTCTCAAACGCACTCTTTTCAACAGAAGGCCCTGTCATCACTCTCTTCTTGACGCCCTATTTCGTCATTCCCTTAGACGGCTTCTATTGGCCGATAGCTAACATCAAGCTACGGTCGGCTACATGGCGTAGATACCGCGGCCGCCGCGGGGTGCCGCCACGAGTCCACTGGCTAAGCACACTGCGGCTCGCTGAGGACAACCGCGTTTGGCTTAGGTTTAGCTCATAGCAGACAGCAAAGGCGGAAGTTGTGGCGTCTACGTTATCCAAAATTAAACTTGAACTGCTCGCCACAGTCACATTTAGACACCGCAGTGGGGCGTTGTGGGCACGCCCAATTGCGCCGTAGCGTGCGCAGTGCAAAGTATAGACCTCAGACTGCCCAGGCGGCGCTGCGGAAAAACCCGTCACCAGCGCCCCCATCGGAGCCTTGGCACGAACTGAGTAGTGCAAGGAGAGCTGTCCGCAAGCGAAGGTGCATAGGCCACAACGGACCCTCCTCTTTCGGTTGTGTTGGGGCACGGTTTCCTAAAAATAAAGGACCTGGAAAGCGTCTTCCGCCCATTCACGCTTCGGAAAGGAAGCTCAGCAGGGCGAAGTACGTGTACAATATGAAATAAAGTCTCAAGTGTTATTTCGGCGTGCTGCAACTCGCAAGTACAGAGAGCATCAGGTTTGTCTGTAGGCATATCAGCATAAAAATCTAAGCATTTCAAATTGGTTCATATTGAATATGTCCTGAACACAAGACTTAAGTATCTCCTATGTCTTTATGTATTTTATCGTAATGTTTTGTCGCAATTATTTACAGAAAGTAAATCCTTTCATAGCCTTTTCCAGGGCAGCAAACAGCGTGCGATCATAACGAAAGAAGCTTCCTACAGTGCCTACGCGCTGCATCTTTCTTTCTCACAGGAGCTACAGCATCGCTCGTACCTTAATTTGAACTTTTCGCAGACGCTTCGAGCAACAAGCGCGCACAAATGAATGTAAATAAACGCGACATTTTTTTCTTTGCACACGTGCGTTACTTCGCAATTACTCGTCCAGTGCTCCACAGCAACTTCGTTGCTCACATTTGAAAAACGCAGTCGAGCAGGCTCAGCACACACTTCGAAGCACGCTTCGAAGCGTGCTTGTTGTATCGGCGCAGGACATACAAAATACCGAAAGTAGAAATGAGCTCTAGAACAGGATTTTGAATTCATAAACAAACCAAAATGTTTGGTTAAGCTGACCTGCCAAATCTCTCCGTTCCACTTGTTGATTCAAGCGGAGGCGAAAGTCTGTTAAAAGGTGAAGATATCGATGGCACATAAGAAGGATGGTTCGCAACGTTGATTTTTCTGTTGCCAACGAAGTGGCAGCTGCAAATTCTCGAGTTTTCGCTTGGTTAGCACGGTCTTCCGTAAGGGCTACGCAACACAATTACAGAAGAACAAAATTGTCGCACTTTCTCACGCGAGCCGCTGTGTTGTGGGGAATGCAAGTAATCCGATTACCCAACAGGTTGAACGGCCCGTATCCAGCGCTCTCGCCTTTCCCCTTCATACGATCGCGATGGAAATCGGTAAAACTGAACGTTGTTATTTCGTACTTCACGTTCATGGCAATTTACAACACAACAGTAGCGTCGATTGCGGCGTTCCTTCGTAGCGCGCGGAGCTATCGCGGTTGCCGTCGTTTCCGCCATCAGTCTGAAAAGTGAGCCAGCAAGCGCTTTATGGCAGTTCGGCGGCGCGTCCGACTAGCGTAGAAATTCATAGCTCTCTGTCTGGGTGTTAAATGCGCAAAACACCCTCAATATGGACCAAAATCTAGTTAAATCGTTGTTTTGCAGTCGCTAGCTGCATAGGCAACTTATCAAGGGAGTCGGGCTTCGCACTACTCAATTATTGCCTCTTCGCACCGGCAGCTGGCGCTACGCGTCTTGCAAAACTCCAGAGTCTGACGTCCATTGAAGAAGGAAAGAGAGCACAGCGGAGGCCGTGTCTGATTGCCAATAGCTCCGCTTTATGCTGAACGCATTGAAGTACTTTTTGCGGCAAAGTATTTCCGCCTATTTTCACTTCAGATGCCTTTCTCCACTTCGATAAAAGGTGGTTCAGAATCCCTTTATGGTGTTTTTTTTTTTTTTTTTTTTTTTGTAATACGCGCCCTGATTTTTACGGCGGTGAGTTAACGACTAAGCTATCGTGACGGACACCGTGCGCTGCGACGTTCCCTATGTGGGCTGGACCAGCCTCCGAAAATCGGTGCTCAAGTTGCCACAGTACTCCAGTGAATATTCGGATACTTTAACAGCAGCCGCTGATGTTTTCATCTGAAATTCAATATGAGCGCGCAGATATTATGCATAGAAACAGCCCCTGCACATCTTCTGGCGCTACTCAGTAGGCTTAATCAAGAGAGAAAATAATGCAGAGAAAGGCAGGGAGGTTAACCAGACGTAGTTCCGGTTGGCTACCCTGCGCAGGGGGAAGGGTTAAGAGGGATAAAAAGAGGAACAGAGTGGAAGGGGGAGATAGAAAGAAAGGGAGACAAGCACGAACAAAGCGCGTACACTACAGAGCGGTAGGGGGCGGCATTCTTAGAGTCTGTCGTGAAGCCCCGTAGACCGCAAGAACCTTAGTAGCGCGAGTAAGGCCTTCAACGCGGATATTCTTTCGGAGCATTGGCCTAAAGCTTTTAGTTCTGAAATTCGACGATTGTCCAACTGGTCCAGTACTTTGCACATCACTTGTCTCTCAGCACTGTATCGCGGGCATACACAAATAATGTGTGCGAGCGTCTCGTCGATGTTACATGTGTCGCACGTGGGGCTGTTGGCCATTCCTATGAGGAAAGCATAGGCGTTTGTAAAGGCAACGCCTAGCCACAGACGGTAGAGCATGGTCTGTTCACGTCGTGGTAATCCAGGCGGGAGGTGCATCCGTATGTCCGGAGACAACGAACGCAACCGACACATGGTGAAAACATTTGAGTCCCACAGGGGCAAAGAACACTCACGGGACATCAATCGCAGCTGAGCCGCAGCGTCTGTTCGCGAAAGCGGAATGAAGACTCGTTGACCACTTTTATATGCAGATCGGGCAGATCAAGCCTGAGGCCCAGTCTCAACCATTATGCCTTTCAATTGCTGTTGAGCCAGCTCCTTCGGCTCGGTGTCTCCGGCAAAACCCTTTGTCGAAAAAATTGGAAGTATGGGTCGATTAAACTTTTGTGCTGCGTTAAATACGCTGGATGTCTGGGCCTCAAGTATCCAAAACAATGGCAACGGGCTGATATGCGCGGGTATTGAGGACGATATTAGCGCCCCCACAATCTGGTTTACGCTCCAAGTGATTTACTCGTTCTTCAGAGGCCAGCTCTTTGGTGATGCAACACCTTGTCTGTAACTTACGCAAACTACCTTCAAGACTGCACAGACGGATTGGTCAGCGTATATTATGGCACCTCACTCTCTTTCATTTCCCTTTTCTCTCCATCTAACTCAAATATTCCCGTGGGAATCGACCACCTAATGATGTCGTGGTGATTTAGAAACATGAAGAGCATTTTGCTCGCTTTGGTATCTGCGTCTTGAGGCAAGCATGAAGACTGCTAAATATTGTGACCACTTTTTAATAATCGCTGAAATTGGTATTACGCTCACGTCTTACCTGTAACAAGCAGATATTAATTTGAAAAAGGGGTACCAGCGAAACACAAAGGACGCGCACATGAGGAAAAGGCGTTAGACACGGGCGAGCTCTAGGTGCGTGTCTTAACGCCTTTTCCTTGTGCATGGGGACGAAATGCGAAAACACCCGTGTACTTAGATTTAGGTGCACGTTAAAGAACCCCAGGTGGGCTAAATTTCCGGAGTCCCCCACTACGGCGTGCCTCATAATCAGAAAGTGGTTTTGGCACGTAAATCCCCATAATTTAATTTTTTTTTTTCCTTGTGCGCACTTCCTTTGTGTTACGCTGGTACCCCCTTTTCAAGTTAATCATGCACCAACTGGCCCAAGAACTTGCGCTAATGCAGATATTAACTTGGTTATTACTTCACCGTTGCGTTATATTTTGAGGTTGTTGAAGTTTGTTCTTAGTGTTAATGTAAGGACAATATTTTGAGCTTAACTGGCGTCCCAGCCAGATGGAGAGCGAGAGAGAGAATTAGGCGTTCTACCCTGTACACTGTGGAACGGAGGAGGAGATTAAAAGTAAAAATAAGTAGAGAGAGGGGGGGAGCATACGCACGATAACAGCTGGACGCTATCACCGCAGAATATCACACCACATGATCACTGGTACCCTAACGAACACCGATTCCGGCTACAGCCGCCTGTGCAGGCTTGTTGCCCTTAAAGACTGTAGCAGTACCTTCGTCACATTCAGCTGCCAAGACTAATGGGCTTGGCATTACAAAGAGAGAGAGAGAGAGAGAAAACAAGGATAGGAAAGGCAGGGAGATCAACCAGAACAGCATCCGGTTTGCTACCCTATACTGGGGGTGGGGGAAAGGGGAATAGACCCTACACTGGGGGTGGGGGAAAGGGGAATAGAATAGAATAGAATATAATAGAAGGCATTACAAAGTGATTTGCCCTGATAATGGCCTTTCACCAAAGCAAGCTAGCGCAGTTGCGAGCGATTGTCTCTGCGCACTGCAGCAAGGACATTCACACAGAATGTGTTGAAGGGTCTCCCCACGACCACATGAACTCATTACACCAGGCGCTGTCGGCCATTGTCATGAGAAAAGCAAAAGACTTCGTAAAAGCCACTGCTAGCCATAGCCGACAAAACAGGGCGGTCTCGAGTCTGCAGAGTCCAGCTGGGATGCGAAGGCGAAGTGAAGAGTCCCGGTTGTGCAGCCGGTTATTCTGAAAACTTGGAGTGTTTCACATGGAGAACGTGACAACCTCTTTGAGCACACGAGGTTTTCTTCGATTGCTCACATTTGAGCCAACTCGTTCGATGTTTTCTCACAGCAAAATCCGCATTTTTCACGAATCAGAAGTCTAAAGTGAGAAGTACTCTTTGATATACATGACACTGGCAGGTTGAGCAGGACAATTTAAGAGCTCTTGCCTGATGCCATTTCGTCAAAAACATTCTTCATATATAGTGTTTCTATAAATAGTCATAGGAACATTATCTCAAATAAATTTTCAGGGTGCGGAAAGTGCGACTAACGAGCGTTAGGATATAAAATGTCGCATTTCCGGCCAAAAGGGGAAGCTGTGATAGCGATAGTAAAATATTCGACAACTACAAGTTGTAAGCTTCATTGTTTTATTGGACGCATAAATGACAATAAACATTTGCCTGTACTAATTCAGTTAAAAAGGATTGTGTCACTCGCGCACAGAGAACCATGAATAGATATCACTCGATGACCGCGAACACTGGCTATCACAACGCTGCATGGCGTCACGAAGAACGCCGGCCTCGGGGAGTAATCGCTTCAGAATGCCTCTCGCTTCAACGCATGTCCGACACTAGAGAATACGCCACCTCCTAAGTAGGCTACAGTGTACTAGAAGGGGGTCAGTACACTAGGCGTGCAGGAAGACAGCAGACGTGCAGCGCTGTCTTCTCGGCTCGCCCTAACTTTGTACCTTCCAAGGCACGGCGGAGTAGAAGAGAAGCGCACTCACCTCCCCCCTCTCTCCCTAGCGCTCGCTCACCTTCGCCCCACCGCGTTTGATCACGCGACCTCCAACACAGGGCACGCGGGAGTACGGCGCCCTTCAAGCCACCATTCTTTCCCTCGCACCCACAACAAACGGCGCGTGAAGCGCGATCTTGTCGCACTTTGACTTCATACGGAACCTCACGGCTACGGCGACGTCGACTGCGAAAATTCGCCTGGTGCGTCCATATAACTGTTATCGCAATAAAATGGAGGAAGACGGGCGTGCTAGGCGACCAGCTTACCATTATCGGTGTTTCCCTTGGCATGGACAACTCTGGCAGAGTTCCTAGCGGCATATCACTGCGACACTGCTCTCGCAGATGCCACATGCGCCGTCGTGGCCCCGACGATATGCCGAATAGCAAGCGTCAGATTTCGTCCAAAATTTTAACCGCCGTGTAAATAGCCCGGAAGTTAAATCAAGATACTTACATTTCTTCTGAGCATCCAGGTGCTAAAACCTGCTGGCACTACACCGTTGCACCGGGCAGGCAGTCGCAGGAAACGTTTATGTACCTTAATTAAACTATTCAAAACAGTTTTAGTAATGGCGTTCAGTCATTGAAAGCTAAGACTGACACGAGCATTACGTCATTAAAGAACTATACACCACTGTCTCCACGCATCGGTGCGCGAGCCAGAATTGAGCCACCTTCTTGCGTTCGTGAAAGATAGGAACTATTCTTAAAACTCGGTTCCCTTCAATCAGACATATCCCAGGCGTGGTTACAGGAACCGGCTTCATGCATACTCGCGCGTGATACTACCGCTGCTGGCGTGTGCTTCGCAGCTAATCTATCTCTTCGGCGATCCTGACGTTCAGCACCGAAAACGACACTGCGCAGTTCGCTCCCAGTACAGGTATGTCGTTACCATGTCAACCTTTACGGCCACCGTCTCCGCATTTGCTGTCAGCAGTGAAAAGAAAGTTTGCGCTGTAACAAAGGAGACTAAAAAACAATTTCGGGAATGTCTAGGATTACGCTTTCCAATGCGATTGCGATCTGTGTTGAAGCCATCTGTGTTTTCGCGATTGCTCGATATTTGCGCTCCTCATATATATGATCCTTTATTTTGGGCTAAGGTTATCACGAAACACGACCGTCGTCGCGCACTGATTCTCTCGGCTCCCCTCCCACAACGCAGTGTCTTCAGAAAAGCCACACTAGATCGGTCGCCAGGTTATCGTTTTCATCTAGCGTTCTGCGCTGCCTCGCCCCGTCCATCACGCGGTGGGCTGGATGGGAAACGCTTGGGTTTCAGAGCAATTTCGCGCTGACGACTCCTTCTGGGGGCGATGGCTTCCCACCTGCAGAGCGCGCCACCTCCCGCGCTCTCCGACGCTCGCGTGGCGGTCTGCTCCCAAAGCTTGCCGGCAAACTCGTTCGGCCTACTAGACCCCTAATTGTTTCGCGAGAAAAACTTGAAGCGTATCCATTACATCCGGTTTTTAACGACTATTAAACATTAAATTGGTAAACAGAGGGTATGATGGGCAGCCGTCTCCCCCTCGGTCACAGTTTTTCAGTTCAAGTAGCGGAAGTTAGATCAAATTGTTTTACAGGTCACCTCAGTCTGTCCAAAAGCATTCTCGCAACGGTTCTGAAGGAAGACATTGCCAAATGAATGTATCTGTTACACAGTGAGTGCTCATTGGATGTAAACAACGCTTGAGCTATGAATAGAATTTATATATATATATATATATATATATATATATATATATCAGTAAGTTCACGCTGAAAAACATGACAAATTTATCTGGATGTTTCGGCCGAGGACCGCGGTTTTACTCAAGAACAGTTTATATGTATGTATGTGTATATATATATATATATATATATATATATATATATATATATATATACATATATATATATATATATATATATATATATATATATATATATATATATATATATATAAGTTTCGACAGTGAGGCTTTATTCGTCAGGTCAACTTCAGGCAAGATAATAGTAGTACGTAAATATACAAGAAAGAGGAACGAAGGACAGCCGTCGTCCTAGAGAGAATTTGGTGGTGTCCCACGTAACATTAGCCAAACTTTACATATATGCAAACGCCACGTAGCTAGGCAGAACAAAGATAATGTTGTTTGCGGTTGCTTGGAGATATTCAGATTATTTTTTGCATTCCACGCCATTACGTAATTTGTCTTAATTATTTAATCAACTTCTCAAATATTATAATTAGATGAAAAGTGTCAATGAGAAAATTGTAGAGCAACATGAAAAGCTCCCTATGCAACACTTTATTGCTCAATACATGCTACATAAAAGTTTTTTTTTTCTTTCCGAGCGGGGTGGAAGCTCGCAAACACACGCAGAGTGTCTCGAGCGGCCAGTCGCGCGGCAATTTTGCGTGTATTTGCGGGCTTCTTTCACGCTCGGAAAAACACTTATGAAGCACTTATTGAGCAGCAGAAAGCTGTATCGGGAGATTTTCTTGTTGCTCTACAATTTTCTCACTGACACTTATAATCTAATTATAATATTTGAGAAGTTGATTGATTAATAATTAAGACCAATTACGTAATGGGGCGGAATGCAAAAAAAAAATAATCTGAATATCTCCAAGCGACGGCAAACAACATTACCTTGGTTCTGTGCAGCTACTTGGCATTTGCATATATTTCAAGTTTGGCTAAAATTACGTGGGACACCCTGTGTATAGAGCATCGCGTGCGTCATGCGTGGTTTTTTTCGGTTCGACGCCCTTCAACGGCAAAGGATCTATCTTTCCTGTTTCACACACTTGTATATCTCGCCTTAAAGAGGTTTACTCTAGTCCTCGGCACCTAATGTTTCTCTGCATGTCCATTTGATGATGCCCGGCCTGGACCAGCGTTATCCAATACGCGAAGCATTTTTGGACCACGTGTGCACGCACGCGTGCGTGTTAATTTTACGTAATTCACTCCTTAAACTAAGCAGGCTGACGTTGGCAAAGACTGTTTCAGTCTTTTCCCTGCATTCGCTATGAGAAAAGAGTTGTTTATGTAGCGCTGTCGTTTCCTTTCCGCTCATGTAGCACACGTGGTGCTGCAAACGGTGCTAACGAGCCTCGGCGCTGCAGCGCGCTCCTGGAGCCGGGAGGACGCACGTCTGCCGTCGTCGGGCGACAACCGGAAACGCATGTACCGTTGCCGCGCCCCGAACGCCGCTGTCACCGGCACCCGGCTAGTGTTGTTCCCACAGTGGGTGCGTTTGCTGCTCTGCTGCCCGCTGTTCTGAGGGAGCTCCGATGCCGCCAAGCTCATTGCGAGTTCAGCACTTCAGGCAGACCGAACACGTGACGCTTTTGAGATGTCGAGTGGCTCCGTACATTGCGGGTGGCGGCTTCGCTGCAACATCAGGCTCTGGAGACACCGCCAGCAAGGCGCTGCAGCGGTATGTAGGAGGCGTTTGTCCTCTCCGCAAGCACAGTTGGGGTGGGGTATGGTGAACAGAATGATCAAAGCCTTTGAAGGTCGTCTAACAATGACGTCGCCATGAGTGATTGTCATTGTATACGGCTAACCCAACGAAGATTGGGCTTGAGATGTTTAAAACAACTTCAACTGCTTAGTGAGAAGAAAGGGGGTGAACCGAGGGACCCGATTTTTATTAATCAGATCATGAGAAACCAAACAAGGACACGAATGACAACATAGGAGAAATTACTTGTACGTACTAATTGAATTAAAGAAATGATAAATGAATGACAATGAAAGTGGGTGAAAGGATAACTTGCCGCAAGTGAGGAACGATCCCACGTCTTCGCATTACGCGTGCGCAAATGCGAAGACGTGGGATCGTTCCCCACCTGCGGCAAGTTGTTTTTTGATCCACTTTCATTGCCCTTCATTCATCATTTCTTTAATTCGTTTAGTAAGTACAAGCAATTTCCCTGCGTTGTCCTTGGTGTCTTTGTTGGCTTCTCATGATATCTTCAGCTGTCTAGTGTCATTTGTGCATGGATAAAGAACTGTACAACACACACTGTAAGACTGAGAAATGGTAGTTGAGGCGTCAAAATAACCAAAATACTTTCTGGCGCAGAAGATATTAATCTAAGAAGAAAAAATAATCTAAGTAGAATAAATCCAACGAGGTCACATCCATCTCACAAGTTAAATTAATAAAAGAACAGAAAAAAGAGTCCGCTTGATCTACATTCAGTGGCTTGCTGGCCTGTTGGAGCAATCGGCGCTCGTTGTACATGAAACCTTTACCTGAGCGTAGTCTTAGTTAGCTAACAAATCGCCGTGGTCAAACACAATTTATCCCTCCCTTGTAGCGTGTGCTGTAGGGCACGTCCCTCTGGCACCAGCAGTGGCGCGCATCCCTCGCTTGGCCCGTGCGGCTGAATTATTCGGTTACATCGTGCCTAAGTGTGCGCTATCTTGTCCTCAAAGGTAGCGGCGACAGCAGGCAATCCTGCAGCTGACGAAGACGACGTTGGGCGCATCGGAAAGCAGGACTCGTTTTCAGGAAGGTTACGGGGTGTACGCCGCATGCACGAGCCTGCTTTTATCGCAGTAAGGGATTTCGGAGCCGGAGAAATCACCGAAGTATGCTGATTTCTTTATACATATATATATAATCCGAAACTCGGTAGTTGGTCGCTATACCTATACCGTCCTCCATTTTGGGGTAAAACCCGATAATTCCGAACTTTTGCACCCCCCACAAGTTTTATGACGACAGCGTTAAACCCGATTTCACACCGAAGTTCCGCCGTTTAGTAGAGGATAAGAATAAATGCAGTTGTTCAAAACCATTGAACGCTTCCCGTCTTCTGTAAGCAAGTATTCAAAATACATTGTCTTTATGATTTATATATGAATATCATACGCGCTTGAAAGGGAATTATGTGGTTTTACGTGCCAAAACCTCATAAATGCTTACTTTTCGCTTAACACTCAAGTGAAAATTAAATAAATGAAGAAATTCATGGGACATTACGTGCCAAAGCCATGTTCTGATTGGGAGGCACGCTACAGGGGACAACTCGAGAAATTTTGACCACCTGAATATCTTCAAAGTGCACCCATACACAGCACACGGGCGTTTTTGTATTGCGTCCTCATTCAAGCAAAAATCAGCATATCGTATAATTATATTCACCTCTTGCCGGCCTTGAGTGAATGAAAGTCAGTTGCCCTTTTAGCAGCCGCATTTGCTTCATTGCTACAATGGCTTATCGCATGGCATTTCCCGTACGTCTAATTCGTGCAAACGGCGGCTATGCATGCTCTATGAAGAGAACACAGCGCTGACTTGCTGTGAATCGCGAACAGTAGTTATTACGCTGAGAGGACCCTTGGCCAACTATAAGGTGCGTTCAAAAGCCCGACAGGCCTATAGGATGGACGCAGAAATGCTCAAAATGCAAAAGATAATGTACGTCAGCAAGGACATGTAAGATATTGTAAAGGTCACAGGAGACATTTGGAAATCGTCCGTCCATTCAAGTTCCGATTCCTGCTGTTATCGTGCTTTCTATACAATGAAATTAAATTCAAATTTTGTTCTCATAAATATGAAGTATACATAAAAGAATACATAACTGCAGGAAGAGGTCTCATAGGGAAAAGACTGAGCGCGAGACCTCCTGTTAATAGATGCAATAAAGAAATATTATTGTGCACTGAACAGCATCAGAATATTCGGAAGAAGCTATAATCATACTAAGCAAAACAGCTACAACGTACAGAATAAGTGCAAGATTACAATATGCACCATAATTTTGTACATAATACAAAAATGAAGAAAGTGAATTATCTACTCAGCAAATAGGAACGTAAGTTCATTTTGAATTAGTCAATGCAACCTTCATTTACACATGCAGGCAACAAATTTTATAAGGACATAAATTAAAACTTTGCAGTGAAAGTGTCTTAATTCGAGGTAGCTTTGGTAAGAAGTTATTTAACATCCCATCAGGCCATTCTGAGCTTGAAGGCGCGCTCGAGTGGGATCATTTCCGTCCTCTCTCTCCTCATCCACGCACGCTCTCTCTCCTCCTCCTCGCCGCGTCCTTCGCTGGAAGACAGGTGAATGCCACGTCACTACCGAACATAACATTGACGCTATCGTCTCGTTTGAAAACGCCGTCAACGTTCGCTTATTATTACGCTGCGCTGTTCAGCTGCACGCTCCGCCACACGCGCAGTGCAAGCGGTATGTGGGAGGTGAAGTCAGTTGATGGCGCACCACAGGCAAGCGCGACGACAAGGAAAAGCGGGAGTGCAACGGAATGGCAAAAGCGTGCCGGCTAAAACAGATCGGAACTGATGTTCCTCGTGTCGATAGCGTTTACCCTGGTTAGGTCACGTGGATGACCCTGCTGGCATCAGGACGTGTGCATGAAGAGCGGAAAATCCCGGGAAAGAGCCCGTGATTGTTTTTGTTTTCTTTAATTATTCGACCTGCTTGAGGGCGCTTTCTGAGTGAAGTGGGTCGATGGAATATGAGGAAATTGACTGGTATGCAACAAAGATATTCGAAGCATTCGGTCTGATTCTGGGCTCTGTTTTGTCAAATATGAACTTTCATCGACTAGTTACCCTGCTACGAAAGCTTTCCTATCGCAAACTTAAATAAAAGAAGTCGAGAAAGTATCTGTTAAGCTTTCGCACAGATAAAGCGCCATCCGTAAAAAGTGACAAAGAGGCATTAGGCACAAATATGCTAAAGGTTATAACACATATAGCTTGTTTCTGAATGCGCTGAACTGAGGTAGGTGTTACCCCATGATGAAATGCAATAAGCAATGTAACTATGAAGGGAGGCGTAACAGAGCGGCAAAAATATTTTTGGAAACTGAAATAAAGAAGATCCTTTACCAAAATTTGAATACCATATGTTTGTCGAGCACAATCCCCAATACACTGTCAGTACCGTAAACTTCTTACATATATACCGACAGAGAGAGAGCCAGAATGATTCGGTGATCAGGTGAAACGTTAAAGAATTGCATTTACTAGCGTTGATAATGAGTCTATTCTTCTCGCACCAGTCTTCCAAGCTTATGATATCATCATTAAATTTATCAGTCAGTGAATCCAAGTGTTAAGCTGCAGTCAGAATAGTCATGTCATCCGCATAAAGAGCTTACACGAGATTGCGGTAGATCATTTATGT